>NC_068390.1:28375981-28490981 GCF_023724105.1 Carassius gibelio
GACCGGATGAACGTTTGTCAAAGTGCGTCGGATAAAAAGTTAGCGTGCTTTTGAGGAGAAACTTAAACGGCAGCCCTGCTTTTAACGACTGTTTACTCTTGGCCCGTATCACCATGTCGTTTCAGCTTGACGTTTAGACACGAAACTGTATTTTTTTTTTTTTTTATTTAATTATGTTTACGTACTCGCACGATAAACAGCGTAGATCTATCCGGTAGGCCGTTTGACACAGCTAACGAGCGACTGACGCGACCCGGAGATGCGACGTCATACCTGACCCGATGACGTCATGACGCTCGGTTTACAACAACCGTAATCATAATATCGTTAATAATAGACAATAACGCTAATAATTACTGTTTATTAAAAATATGATTTGTTGTAGAAACAGTTATAAGCTCTCGGTAGGTGATCAGCTTGTTATTTTAGTATCTCTGAGTTTGCAAACAGTGATGACGTTTTTGTTTGTTTATATTTCCTCAGGCTATCTGGTGGCAGAAGATGACAGTTTTAAAGTAGATGTCTATTGAAACCACTGAATAAAAAGGTAATTTTGAGTTTGTATATCCAAATTTTGATGAACTTAAAATATCTCACAGTTCAGATAAGAAAAATCAACAGCTTATAAAGAGTTATAAAGTCCGAACTAGATGTTTGTATCTTCACTGGTGCTGTCTGGTGTTTCAGGCTCATACAGAGGAAGAGGATGAGCACGAGGATGAAGGACGACGGTCGTTCGAGAGTTAAAAACAGAAGGATGGAGAAGTCCAAGCGGGAGTCTGAGAGGGACTCGGGCTTCTCAGGTGTGTAATGGAGAGCTCAGGGTTCTGTTCTGCTGATAGTGAAGTGTGAGTGTTGGAGAAGAGCTATATCTGTGTGTTTCTGGCAGACGGCGGCTCTGAGCATCTGAGTGTGGACAGAGACGACGCGTCGAGCTCCAGATCACAGCTGACCCTGCAGAGCCTCTCACCCGTCATCTTCATGAACAATGTGCTGCTAAAGCAGGTGAACGTCAGCCCTCCTGTGTCTGCTAAGGCCTTGTTTTGAACAGAAAGTAATGACTCTGTAAATCCAGAAGCATTAGGATCACCGTGATCACAGCTTAATCTCACACCACATTAAGACAGATCTGATTTACCGTACAGTAGCGTTTAAAACTAAGCGTCGGTAGGAGTTTTTAAAGTTTTTGTCAAGTCTCTTCTGCTCACCCAGGCTGCATTTATTTGAGGAAAAATACTGTAAAATTGTGAAATATTATTACAGTTTAAAACTGCTGTTTTCTACATTAATCTCTTTTAAAGTGTTATTCATTTATTTAAAGCGTTTCCTTGGTCACCACTGTAAACAAAGCCCTCTGGACACCATGGGGGGGTGGGGCTTAAAGCGTTTCCTTGGTTACCTCTGTAAACAAAGCTGATGAACACTGCAGCAGGTGGAGCTTAAAGCGTTTCCTTGGTAACCGCTGTAAACAAAGCAGCGCTGCACTTGTGAACTTTAATGTGCTTCATACAGAGGCGAGATGAAAAGAAAAATACCATCTAAACTTTTCTAAAGACAGTAAGTTCCCCTCAGACACACATTCGTATAGACTCCTGCCCCTAAATGAATCATGATTATATTAGCATCTCAACCGATTTGATTCGTCACACATCTGAACCGATTTTTCCACCGGCTCTCTGTGAATCGTTACATCCCTTCATATGTATATTCATAACAACAATGACTACGTTTAATATTTGTGGTTTTGTGTGCAGTCTGGTGAAAACCCTTCGTCTCTGAAGCCCTGGGCGTTCAGTCCGGCGGTCGTTCCTCAGTCTCAGGTGGTCTTCCTTCAACCCGTCGTCCCACAGAGATCCGGCCCGGTGCCCAAGGGACCCCCGTCCAAACGCCGCAGACACCGAAAGTACCTCCCTATCCTCAAATCCTACCCCAGAATCGCTCCTCATCCCGGAGACGCGGGCCCTAAGATCAGCAGCAGCGGTTCCCCTCGCGGTCAGAAAGACTCGCCACCCAGCGCTCTTCCAGCATCTGACCCCACAGACGGCTCCCCGCAGACGCTGGACACACACTCTCCTAACACGGACAACAAGATCAAGCGCTTCTGCAACACGTACAACATCCTCAGCAAGTCAGGCCTGCTGGACATCACGCTGCGCACGAAAGAGCTGATCCGGCAGAACCGGCGGACGCAGACGGAGCTGGATCTCCTGCGAGAACACACCGACCTGTTCATGCAAGCGCTGCAGACCGGAGACTCGTCCATCTGGAGCCGGCTGCTGACCAGCACACGAGAGCAGGAGAAACACAGGACTGTCCAGCTGAAGTGAGCCGAAGACGCTTTTAACTCGCCTTAAGCCAGTTCAGTGCAGAAACATTAATATTAGGCCTGGTCTGAGAGATCTACAGTAGAGCGTGTTTCAGGACATCACAGAACGAGACAAAGAAACAAGATTTGGTTTGTTCTTTTCTATGTGTTTGTCTGTTTGGTGAAGTGTGTGTTGAGCAGAACTGTGAAGGGTTTTGTGTCATATATCAGCTCCATAATGTGCTTTTATATTAACAGAGCATTAGACTGAATTATGATCATCATCAGTAATACTGTACATACTGTACAAGACATCACTCAGAAATAAATCTTCAGTTAAACAGGAGATGAATTAACATTACTCAGCTGTAAATATTCACTTTATCTACTCATTCTTTGTTTTTTACATTTCGTTTTTTTAAGCTGTTTTTTTTATTTCCCACTTTTTAATGTTTAAGACATGTTTTACTGAGAAGTACTCTGTGAAATGTTTTCATTTATGTCATAAAGTTATTAAAATAATGTTGGTTGTCAGATGTGTCCATGGATCTTGTCTTTAGCAAATAAAAAATATAAATGTAATACAAATATAAATAAAACTTAAAAACATAATTACTAAATAAAATAAACATTACATTAAATATAAAGAAAGGCCAGTAAACATTTTTTATTTTCATATATTTATAACGATGTATTAAAATAAAATAAACCTAAATATTTATATGTATATATATATAAACAATAGGCATATTAAAAATATATATTGTTTATTTCTTAAACGAATAAAAATGGCAAGAATATAATAACTAAATTGATACTTATATTTAACTAAAATTTAAATAAAAGTGGAAAATAAAATGACATTAATATTTACTTAGTAACATTTTACTCTTAGTAGAACAACAACAATATTTAAGAAAAATAATATTGTCAAATTATGTGCTCAGATATTTTCCATTGTAAATATATTGTTTTCTGGTTATCAGAAATGAGCACAAATACATCAAAAAGCATTTAGTTGCTAATAACAAAAACATTCTCATCAAATTTATTTAATTTAAAATACTGGTGTAAGAACTGTGTTTATATAAAAATTAAATACGTATTTTAAATACACTTAATAAATTAAAATACTGTTCATCTCTGCTATCTGTTTTCAGAGAAATGTTCTTTTGAAAAGAATCGGTTCAAAAGAATCAGAATCATAGTGAATAGAGCTGAATGTTCTCCTGCTGATTCTTGTTCTTTTGAACCGATTCTTTTAATGACTCGGTGAACGGGTTCTCAAAGCGTATCGCTGAGTGAAAAGCACCCCATTGTTTACTAAAATAAACCAGTCTATGCCATTGATGCTTTCTTCACCCGGAAGTACGTCCCAGTCTCCCTCCGCGAGCCGGAAGTGCTCGGGATCCGTCTTTGTGTTTGTGTTTATCTCCGCTGCTCGCTCCAGAACACCGCGTCGGAGGAAAAGAGATGAAGATGAAGATGAACACAGATGAGTGTTTGAGAGAGGGATGTTCTGAGCGTGACAGAGTGGTGCCTCGTTAATGACAAACCCTGCATTAATAAAAATAATAATAATAATACCAAACATATCGATGATCAACAGTGTCAACTTGATGTTTATCAGTTTGTCAGAACATTTGTCATTAACCAAAATATATGAAAACTTAACTTTTCACCTCGTCTCCACTACAACATTAGATGGGCTAAAATAACAACAAAAAATTATTATTATTATAAAAATAAAAACTGTATACTATACGTTAAAGAAAAAAACTAATAGAAAAGGCAAAACGTACAACTGAAAAACTAAAATCAACATGAAAACAGAATATATAGATATAAAAACATTTTATATTAGTTATAATTTTGTAATATTTTTATTATAAAGTCAAAAAATAATTTAAATTTAAATATGGTATTTTACAGTGTCCTAATACTGTGTTGCAGTCCCCTACAACAAACTTAAATTAATCTAATTTTCTCAGAATATATGTTTATTATTAGAGTGATTTTTCAATGATTTCGAAAGGATTTGTTCAAAGCAGTTCTGAGCTCAAGAACAGCAAACTCCTCCCCTCCATCAGCCTGCTCTGCTCTGATTGGTCAGCTGGCCAAGTCTGTTGTGATTGGTCCTTTTCGTAAACAACACACTCATTATCATAATACATGTTATGGGAGGAGGGAATAATGCAAATGTGTTACCTTGTGATGTATATACAGGTAACAGACAGAAGAATTAAAAATTATATATATGTATTTACTTTTGAAATAGTTTTTTACTAATAGTAAAACTAAATAGTATTTTATTTTATTTGTTGTAAGTTATAATATATTTTTATGCATTTATTTTATATTTATTTTACCCTTTGTATATGGTCTTTATATTTTCATAAGTACTGCAAATATTAGTGCAGACAATCATTTACAAATATATATTTTAAAGTTGTAAATTTTTACAATTATTATAAATGTTTTTACACTACGCTAATGTCATAAATGTTTTTATTTATAGTTATATATATATATATCTTTTGCTGAACATTTTTGGCTTTTGAAGTTGAATTCAGTTCAGTCTTTCTCGGTCGTCTTAGAAGAGGTTTTGTTTGTCTGCTTGAGTTGCATTTTAATATAGTTTTGAGGATGTTTTGCAGTGAACCATTTTTGTAAGTGTATTTGATCATCATGAGGTCTCACTGAAGTCGTTTATAATGATGTCTGTATTAGACTGAAGGCTGTGTATGTGTGATTATAGATCTGATGTGTGTGTGTGTGTATTCTGTGTTTTCAGAGAATGCTCTGAGTCATGGCTCCTCCCCTTCACTGTCAGAGTTCAGCCCTGAGCGAAGCCCATTGGTGGTTCAGCTGCAGACTCCTCCCCCCAGAACAAGCCCCGCCCACCATCCTGCAGGACCTCCAGAATCACGACTGCTTGTCTTACGTCCTGCTCAATCTGACCGAGACTCTCATCTGTGTGGAACTCACAGGAATATGCATCTGTTTTTGAATTTTTTTTTTCCTTTTATTAATTATTTATTTTCATGAATTTATTTTGAACCTGAATCATTTACAAATGCCTAATGAAAATGCATGTATGATGTTATATGACCTGACCTGTCTTGTGCTGACAGTGATTGTGTGTTGGTAGGGTTGGCGGTGCCGGCTGAGCCGCTGGTGTTTGTTCAGGACGATGTGGACGAGGCGCAGGAGGAGGTTTGGGCTGGAGACTGTGCTGATGGCAGCGCGCCGTGGTACCTGTGTGTCCAGGAGCTGGCTCACGACAGTCTGATCACCGCCACACGAGCACAGCTGGCCAGAGACGCCCGCACCGGCTGCAACGGTGAGACACATTCATCTTCATCAAACCATCGCTGCTCTGCGTCACGCCTGCTGCTCTCTAATGTCTCGTGTCTGGTTGCCAAGGTGACCACATCCACAGCTGTCAATCAGACGGAGCCTCGAGCCGGACGCACGGCGTCAGAGAAGATCCATCGGTGCCCGTACGAGACCTGCCTCCGGACCTTCAGCTATCCAGCTCACCTCAAATACCACCTGAAAACACACAGGTGACCCAGCAGCTCACACACACACACACACACAGGTGACCCAGCAGCTCACACACACACACACACACACACACACACAGGTGACCCAGCAGCTCACACACACACACACACACAGGTGACCCAGCAGCTCACACACACACACACACACAGGTGACCCAGCAGCTCACACACACACACACACACACACACACACAGGTGACCCAGCAGCTCACACACACACACACACACACACACACACACACACACACACACACAGGTGACCCAGCAGCTCACACACACACACACACACACACACACACACACACACACACACACACACACACACACAGGTGACCCGGCAGCTCACACACACACACACACACACACACACACACAGGTGACCCAGCAGCTCACACACACACACACACAGGTGACCCAGCAGCTCACACACACACACACAAACACACACACACACAGGTGACCCAGCAGCTCACACACACACCGATACACACACACACACACACACACACCGATACACACACACACATCGGTACACACACACAAACTCACAAACACACATTTGTTCATACACACACACACAATAAACAATAGTCTAGGATCAAAGTTCTGCCTTTAAACTTGAAAAAAACAGTGAAGATTTATTGTGATAATTATTAATATCGACTGATATGAAAAATCTTATTGTAATAATGTTTGGCCCGTATCGCCCAGCTTTAGTATTGATATAGTTTTATAATAAATGACGTAAAAACTAAATATTATTAAATAATATTATGATAAGCTGGATATTATAATTTTTTCCAGTACACTTAGACATTATATAATTACTAATTATATGTATTATAGTATGATATTAATATTTAGAATTTCTCAAATGATTGTTGTTAATTATAATGAATTCTATGTTCTGAATCATATCATTTAAATGTTGTTTTTCAGGTGAAATAGCTCTTCCTGTGTGATGATGATAGCTGCGGCCGATCTTTCGCAGAATATTCCAGTCTGCGCAAACACATGCTCGCACACTCGGGTGAGGTCACATGACTCCTGCGTATCTTATTTAGCTATATGATGCATCGTGTGCTCTTGATCTGTTATTGTGTGCTTGTGATCAGGTGAGAAGCCGCACGTGTGCTCCATCTGTGGGAAGATGTTCTCTCAGAGCGGCAGCAGAAACGTTCACATGAAGAAGAGACACAGCGATGAAAGCAGAGACACGGGTAACAGCATCACATATCAGACATTAATAATCCACGCGTCACATGATCCTGCTGCTACACGAGCCAACAAAACACTGTTTACTCTTATACTGATATTCTATTTCAGTATTTATACATGTTTAAAAATATTTAGCTTTCATTAGTACATTTTTTATCTTTAATTCTGTTAGTGACATCCAGATGTTTTCTTGTAAATAGAAATGTTTATTTAATTTTGTATAAGAAACAAACAGTCAGTGTTTTACATGTTTGTCAGACATCCCTGTAATGGCTTTGGAAACAGAAGAGGACACCTTAGTGTATATCATCATTGTAGTATGTTTTATTGTATACTATTTAAATGTGCTGTCCGCTGTTTGTGGTGCTGATCTCAGTGTGATTGACAGGTGAAGCACTCCCTCAGAGCGGCGGTGATTCGATTGTCAGCGTGAATCTGTATCACACTTTCGTACCGACTGATGCTCTGTCACATGACCCACGGCAGTGACATCATCACGTGTTCTGTGTGCTCAGGTGCAGCAGACGCTGTCGTGGATCTCACACCAACATTTTGGCAAAAGCTCAGCAGATTCATCATTGACCATATTTATAAAGACTTTGCCTTATTGTGGAAGGATGTTATTTTTTGTTTTTATAAAAGTCAAAGTAAAGACAAAACGTACTTCATTATAAATGTATTAATACTTTTGGCAAAATTTCACATTCATAAATGTAAATTCAGCTCTAAAAAATCTTGTTTTGTACTCTTTATCCATGAAGTTGAACATTATATTAATCTGTTTCTGGCTCAAACAACAAAAAGGCTGTTAAAACTATCAGCACATGGTCCTCCTTCACTTTGTAATGATCTGTAAGCTTCCCCTGGCTACTTTAATTAATTTTTTTTTTTTTTTTTATCTCTATGTTTTTTGTATATTATGGCTAATCACATGTGAATTGTACCCTTTTTGCAATAAAAAAAAAAAAAAAAAAAACGCTGTCGTGGATCTGACTCCGCCCCATGACGACAGGCCACGCCTACAGCGATGACGTGGTTGGGCTGCTCTAACAGCTGCTTTAGTATTTTTTGATAATTGTATTTTCACTTGTATTAACCTTCTCAGTTTCTAATAAAGATAAAGGTCATCTATCTATCCATGGTCCTGTATAACTCTATTCTAACTCTATTATACGGTGGTGGTGATGTTGTGAATTGAACGGCTCTGAGGTCTGTTGGCTTGTTGACTGGTCTCCATGGTAACGCAGCAGCATGGCGTTCCTGCGCTGGAGTGGTGAGGATGTGGCTCGCTGGATCGAGTCTGTCGGGTTCCCCCAGTATAAGGTGAACCATTACCACATTCACTTATTCTGTTTCAAGATACCATTTAAATACAGTTACTGGAGGAGGAGGGGGAATTATTCACAATGGAAAAGGAACAAGCGCTTGTGTGCTTTATTGGATCTCTTTGAGGATCAGGGCTTCACACAAACTGATCTGATCAGATTCCACAGATGATGAATCAGTGCTGAAATACTGTAGAGTTTGATTAGACACTCGACCTGTGACATCAACAACTACATGAAGGGGTTCTCCTCCTGTTAGAAGTAGTTTTCTGCCATCATGCAGGGTTCTCTGGTTATCTACATTAAGCTCATTCTGTCCGTCCTCCTCGTGATCCATCAGAACAGGCCTGAGACCAATATTTGGGTGGTGACCCATCACTCCAGAAGCTACAGCTTTTACTCAACATAACGCTTCGTCATCATTCTCCAGTTGTGCTTCGTTAGCATCATGCAAGAAAAGTGCTTTCCTTCATCAGCAATATCTGCTGCCTTCATGCAGCCACCGCTGAGAATAAAACCATCTGAGAGAAAGACAGACCTTTATGTTTCATCAGAATCATCATATTGACATCAGCTCAAATGCTTAATATAGTATAGATTCTCTTGAAAGATGTGTTGAGTCATCATCATGTTTGTCCCTCAGGCGTGTTTCACTCAGAATTATATCACGGGCAGAAAACTGATTCATGTCAACTGCTTCACCCTGCCACGACTGGGAATCACTGACTTCCAGCACATGCAGGTAAAGCGAACAGCACAGTAAGTGTAGACATCAGTGTAACACACACACACACACACACACACGCGTGTCTCTGCTCTCTCTCAGCTGATCTCAGCTCAGGTCAGAGAACTGCTGGACGTCTCGGAGCCGCGCTGGAACCAGAGCATCGCTGACCCTCTTCACGATGAGCGGACGGTGTTCCTGCAGAAGAAGAGCAGAAGCGGTCAGCAGACAGATTCCCTCACATACGAGCATCTCCTCCAGAACAAGAGCCAGTAAACCCATCAAGACATTATCATAAACATATATAATAAACAGCTTCTGAACATGCTAGACCTGCCTTCATGTGCTCACTTCACACATCCTTCTTTCAGAATCTACTATTATAAACTTTTGGCTAAATGTAGGCTAAACTGTGAAGCAACTATGAAACTATAATTAAAGAAATTGCAATCAATAACTTATATAAATGTATAACATTTAAAACATGATGTGAAGTGAACATACACCTGTCTAGACAGGAAACGTTCTCTCAAATGTTCTTCCGGTAACATCCTTAGAACGTTTATTCAGAGTTATCTGCATGTTTAAAATAAATAATAAATGTTTTCTTAACTTAATGCGAACATTAGCACAACGTTGTTAGAACATATTGTTGTTGTAGAACACAGTTTTGTCTTAATGTATTTAAAAAATACTATCATTCTAGAGTTTTGAACTGTTTAAAACTAACAAAACTATTACCAGAGAAAACACGCGTTTATGATTTAGAAAGTGTGACAACTAAACCCGATCTCTATTTACATGAATGCAAATATTCCGTTAAACTGTTGTTTTAAGGCAAATAAAGCATATATGCCCACATGACTGTTTCACTGCTTTACAGACTGATCTCAGACCTGCTCCGCCTCCACAGAGGCGTGTTCTCTGACCGGCTCTACTTAATATTCATGAGCACACGCTTCACCATTGCACGGGAAGAATCTAACGTCAGCGTGCCTGATTAATATTCTAGGAAGCGCGCTTTCCCATTAGACGAAACAAACATAACAGGTGTATTTATAACGTGAATAATATCACATTAATATTATATAATAATGTCAAAGTATTACTCGACAGGATATATTACAGTTTAAAAGATTATCTAATAGCCAAGCTTTGGCACAACGAGGTAACGTAAAAAAATAAAGTATTACAAAATACAATAATTGATATATCAACGTCAGCGTTTAATATTAATATTCCAGAGCGCGCCATCCAATTGGAAGGTCACCGAGTGAGCTGATTAATATTCATGAGCCGATCCTTCTCCGTGCTGGGGCTGGTGACTCGGTGCATGCAGCGTAATGCGGAGCTTCTGTCTGCGCCTTCATTAAAGCTAATGAACATCTCACACACTACAGAACAGGGTCTGATTAGCTCATGGACGACTGGAAGGCCATCGGAGGTCCTGGATGCGGGAGGATCTGATGTGCACTGATATATTTGGGTCACCCGAAGGAAGGAGCTGCTGAAAATGCGGTGATTTCGGTGGAAACACGGCGTGCCTTCGCCCTGATGAAGCAAAGCTGATATCTTCGACAGGTAAAGGATGGGGTTTCCTCACTGCATTCATTCTCAGATGCGCTCTGAGACGCGTCTTCATCTTCTGAGCACATCACTGAGATCTTCAGGACAGCCATGAGAAGGAAAGAAACCCTAAATCACACATTTAACGAATGCACTCGATCAGAACACATTGCAAGGTCACAAAACGCCTTTACCTGCTGCGAGTGCGCTCGAAATGAAGGATGCATGTCATGTTTCATTATCAATAAATCATGTGCAATGCATTTGCAGACTAGGAATGATGGCAGCTTATTCCATTACTGCAGTTTTACATTGAACTGGTTGACAGTATCAGGGTGGTACAGATCTCAGGGCCTTCACACAGTGGGTCTTTATACTCGTTTCACTCGAATATTTCGGTTATTAGTCTATGATGGAATATATTTCATATGCTTTTGTAGATGCAGGTGTTGAAGAGGGTTGTGCTTGGTTGTTTCCTGCAGCAGGCTTTGATTCATCATCTTCGTGTTGTTTGATGGCTGCTCTGATCAGCTTGGATCTGATGCTCAGTTAACAGAGACATTTCACAAATGTTTTTAAAGGTTGTGTAAATGTTATAACAAATTACTCTTAAAATCATGTATTTGATATGGGTTCTCGTAATGTTGAGAGGAAACTGTTCTCAGAATCTTATAACGTTATCTGTACGATTCAGAACCAAGCGTCTTTAATACACAACTAAACTGCACGTTGTAGATGTTTAAAAGGCATTTATAAAAAATAATGGTTTCACAATTGATTCAAACCCTGACAGGGTTTCACGTGGGCCAGATGTGGGCCGGATCCGGGCCAACACTATGTTGCTGTCTGGGAAGGTAATGTTCCTGTAGTCTTTGCATAGCCAAGAAAAAACATTCTTTAAAAGAACGTGTTGCGAGAACATTCAAATGTAACATTTTCATAATTTTATCACGATAAGATCCTCTGTAGCTCATACAATCAAGAAATACGTTCTTAATACATAAAAAAAAAATTATGTCTTGAATGTTTAAAAAACATGTTTTCATAACTTCATGGCAAAACATTCTAAAAGCCTTTTTGATTGGTGGGTCTGTTTTGTTATAGTTTTGTAAAGGAAAGTGTTTAAAATGTATGAATCCTAAAAGATTCGCTGATTTATAGTATTCATATTGGTGATTTTTTTTAAATTGTATATATATATATATATATATATATATATATATATATATATATATATATATTTATTTATTTATTTATTTTTAGGTGTAATGTTCAATTCCATTACAGATCTGGATGTCTAGGAGCAGAAATCATTGAGCGGAGAATGTTGATCTCTGAACAATTTCTCTAGACACTGAGAACAGAAATCAAATTCTAAACATTACTTTAAGAGAGAGAAGTTTTGTCCTATCATTTATAGAAGTAAAAAAAAAAATGGTTTTGAGAACGTTCTCTGAAGGTTTTGGAAGGTTCTCTCAAAGTTAAACATTCACAGAACGTGTTCAGAGTAATTTGGTCTTCAGTAATGTTCTCAGAATGATAGCACAAAACCGTTATTGATGCATCATACACAGAATGTTTTATTTCTGGAATTTATTTTAGTTGGACGCTCATCTAACGTTTTCAAATGTTACTATTCTAAAGTAACGTTCCCATAATGTTACAATGGAACGTTCACATAAAAAAACGTTTCTAAAACATTTAAAAAACAGGACATTTTTAACGTTCAGAGAACATTCCGAGGAAACATTCTTATAACTTCATGGGAACGTTAGCAGAATGTTCTTGGAGCATCGGAATGTGTCTATCCAATCCTAAATGTTGGTAACGGGTTTGAGAGCACTGAATGTTCGGCTGTAGGTGTGTGAACAAACCAAACTCTCTCTCTGACACATCGAGTCGAGGAGATCCGTCATGCTGCTTCATTTATGCTTCACTGAGTGTTGGATGGGAGAAACGGGATGAAAAAAATAAAAATGGCTCGCTGTGAGCATCCAATAGCACATTCACAGCGGTGTTTCTGAGGGGAAGCGCGCTCAAAATACAGACGCTTTGCCAACTAAAGCAGCCAGCTGGATGGTGAACAACACCAGACACAGACTCAATGAAGAAGGTGATTAGAGATGCAGAGAGGGTGACATCACCCGCCTGTTAAACACCAACAACACGGTCATTTGTGCTTGACCCGTGAGCTGTAGTGTGTTATGATTATAAGACTATATTCCATGCATTATTTAGACTCCGCTAACAGGGAATGTTCTCAGAACGTTCTGTCAAGGTTGCTGTAACGTTAATGGAACGTTCCTTTAAATGTATCTAGTCTTTTAGCGTTAATGGTATGTTTGTTCAAAGTTATCTGGATGTAAATAATGTTTGCAAATCATTAACAAAAACTATTTATACATCATTAATGGAAGAATTGTTCTTAGCTGGACATATTTCTGCCACTTGTTTTCAGATAACATTGAAAAGTAACATTTCTATTCTTTGTTTGTTTAACCCAGAAAAAAATATGGAATATATATATATATATATATATATATATAATATATATATATATATATATATATATATATATATATATATATATATATATATATATATATATATATATATATAAAACATAAAAAAATGGGAAATTATTAACATTCAGAAATAACGTTTTCGTAACTTAATGAAACATTAGCAAAAATTTCTGAGAATATAAGACTGTTATTAAAATAAAATCCTGTTCTTAATGACTTGCCTGGTTGAATAAATGTTTAATAAAATATATATATATATATAAAAAAAGGGTTTTAAATGATACTTGTTTTTTAAAGGTTGTTAATTGTTTCAGAACGTTCAGAAAACATTCAAAAGTAGCATTCCCATAATGTCTGCAAAATGATACAATGAAACGTTCCCTTAACATTTGCATAACCAAACAGAACACCATTTTCTAAAACAGAAAAAAACGTTCAGAAATAGCGCTTTTATAACTTAATGTTAATACTAGCGAAACGCTCTTAGCACATATGTCACGGGTCACGTGTGTTTGCTCAGTGGCAGCATGTCATTATTTAAAGCTGTGGCCTCTATATGTGACAGAGATGAATTGGCATGCGTGTTCCTGTTGTTTATTTCATGCATTTTATAGTTTAGCACGCTCCCGTTTTCATTGCTCTTCCATACTGTCAGGTGTCACTTTTATTGCCTATTTTTACATGCAGGTCTCACTCCAGCCGGCTCCTGTGTTGTGTGTATGACAGTGTAATGATGCCGACTCTCTCGTGATCACAGACCTGATGCATGGCAGGTTATTATCGCATGCATTCTCAGCACACAGCTTATCACCCGTGACAGCACTCGACATCTTCAAAACGCACATTCAGGTGTGATCTCCAGGGTTACAAATGACAGAAACCTCAAGAACCGATCTGCTTATATTTTAAACAGAAACCACGAGCCAATGCTCCGATCTCTCTGTAAATGCACACACAATTAAACATTCATGATCTTTGCAAAGAAGCATTCTAATCAAAACCGTAGCTGGTATGAAATGTCATATCTCGTCAAGGACTCAAGAGTCATTCAGAGATGTTTCTCGTCGCACACAAGTAATCAGAAACACGAGCGAATCTCCTCTTTGAGACATCAGACTGATTCAGACGAGTAACTGGACGGCCAGACGAGTCTTCCACAGATGACGATCAACACTATCGTATCAAACACAGCATGAGCTTTAAGAAATGTCCCTGTCAGATTTCCTCAGACCAAACTGTTAACTGTTTGTTTGTACAGCAGAGAAACTGTTGTGCTCCCGTCTAGCATTTATTTAGGCAATATTAATAATTGTCATCTTAACGACTCATCTTGCACGTAGGGTAATTTTTTGTCAAAGCCTGTTTTTTTCTGCTCAGCAAGGCTGCATTAATTAATTTGCTCAGAAACCAAATTAAAATTATGAAATACTTGTACAGTTTAAAACCGCTGTTTTCTGTGTTAATCTATCATGAATGTGATTGATCGCTGCGATCAAAGCTGTATTTTCAGCATCATTACTCCAGTCTTCAGCGTCAGAAATCATTCTAAATCAATATGCTGATTTTCAACATTTCTGATTATTATAAATGTAGTGGAAACTTGAGAATAAACTCAAGAGAACAAGTGTTCAGTGTTCAAACCCTGTGCTACATTATAAACGTCTCTTATGATCAATTTAATGTGTCCTTGCTGTATAAAGGTATTAATTTCGTTCAGCCTGACACACTCGCCGCTCCTGATCTCTTGATATTGAGAAGCGTCTCTGTGTTTGCTCTCTCCGCAGGTTGTTTAACCAATCCCCACAACCCAGATGGAGACGCTACTGGTTTATTTGATGGTTGTTGTAATGGCGTTAAAGGCCCAGAAGATCCAAGTGTGTCCCAAGCGCTGCATCTGCCAGGTTTTGTCCCCCAATCTGGCAACCTTGTGTGATAAAAAGGGTCTGCTGTTCGTCCCTCCAAACATCGACAGACGCACCGTCGAGCTCCGACTCGGGGACAACTTCATCACGAGCATCAAGCGGAAGGATTTCGGGAACATGACCAAACTGGTGGACCTGACGCTCTCTAGGAACACGATAGGATCGGTCACGCCGCACGCGTTCAACGATCTGGAGAACCTCCGCGCCCTTCATCTGGACAGCAACCGCTTGACCCACATAACCAACGATACGTTTAGCGGCATGTCCAAGCTGCACCATCTCATTCTGAACAACAACCAGCTCACGCACATCCACATAGGAGCGTTCAACGACCTTCTGGCGCTGGAAGAGCTGGATCTATCCTACAACAACCTGGAGAGCGTGCCGTGGATCGCCATCCAGCTCATGAGCAACCTGCACACCTTAAACCTGGACCACAACATGATCAACTACATCCCCGAAGGAACCTTCTCCGGGCTTCAGAAGCTCAAGCGTCTGGATGTGACGTCTAATAAGCTCCACAAGCTCCCGCCGGATCCGGTTTTCCAGCGCGCCGGAGTTTTAGCCACGTCTGGTGTCTTGGGTCCGACGTCGTTCGCGTTGAGTTTCGGAGGAAACCCGCTGCACTGTAACTGTGAGCTGCTGTGGCTTCGACGTCTGCGGCGCGAGGATGATCTGGAGACCTGTGCGGCTCCGCAGCATCTCGCCGGACGCTATTTCTGGACCGTATCCGAGGAGGAGTTCCTGTGCGAGCCGCCGCTCATCACTAGACACTCGCAGGAGACGCACGCTCTCGAGGGCCAGCAGGTGTCCCTGCGCTGTAAAGCCCGAGGAGACCCGGATCCCGTCATGCACTGGATCGCTCCGGACGGGAAGCTGGTGTTCAACTCCAGTCGCACCGTCCTCCATTCGGACGGGACCCTGGACATCCTGATCAGCACGGTCAAGGACTCCGGATCTTTCACCTGCGTCGCGTCCAACCCGTCCGGAGAGGCGCAGCAGACGGTGGATCTGCTCATCACCAAACTTCCACATTTCACCAACGACACCAGTATGGTCCAGGAGCCGGATCCGGGGTCATCTGACATCGCCACTTCTGCCAAGACGGGTGGAGACGGAGGCTCCTCGTTGGGCAACAAGGGTGGAGCGGAGAAGAGGGTCCTGATCTCGGAGATCACTGCATCCACGGCTCTGGTGAAGTTCAACTTTCAGAGGAATATTCCAGGGATCCGGATGTTCCAGGTGCAATACAACGGCACGTACGACGACTCGTTAGTGTACAGGTGAGCCTGCTTGGGTTTAAACACCTTCCAGCATTTCAGAGAGCTGTGCACAGATGGTTCAATACAATACTTCACATTTACAGCTTCACATCAACAAACATAAATCAGTATTAAAGTAAAATTGATCAATTATGAAGAAACTTTGAGCTGTGTAGCAATATTGGGTAGAAGACAATAGTGTTGTTGCCGTCTCTTTATTGTTTTCAAAATGTTAGCAGAGAAATGTTCATGGAACGCTTGTCCTGAAACGTTTCAGTTGGATGTTCCTCTAACATATTTTAAATGTTACTACTTGTTTCAGAACTTTTAGAGAACGTTCAAAAGTAACAAAATGTTACAACGGAATGTTCCCTTAACGTTCATATAACCAAGAAAAAACATTTCTAAAACATTTTTAAAGAACTGGACATTTTGAGCGTTCAGAGAGTTAAGTCTTTTTAACTTCTGGCAAGATTCTCTCACAATTATGAACAAACATTCTTCCAGTAATTAATTATGTTCTCAAAACATATTTTTTAGGTTTTATGATCACTTTTTAACATTATGATTCAGAACAAAACAATGTGACCACTGCAGTCTGAATCCTGAACGAACGACTGTTATGAGCTGCTTCTTTTCTGTGAATAAAACATCATCCTGTGAGACTTAGTTACTGATTGGTTGTTCATAATAGAATGGAAAGACAAACGTAAGGAAGAACTGGAAGTGGACAAGTTTATGATGAGTTAAGAGAGAACAAGTTGATTTTCTTCTGAGGTCAGTGACAGGTTTGCTCATTTTGGCAAATTTGTCAGAAAACTAAACTTCATATCTAGCTCCTCGAGGAAATATATCTTATTTTAAGAATGTAAAAAAAAACATTGTACTGGAAAATAAAAAAGTAAGATCCCAGCTAACGGGAAACATTCTCACAACTTTCTTTTTAATGTTATATAAATGTTAGGACAAAACATTCGTAAAGTAATGTTTATGGAACGTTTTATTACTTTATTAATATTTGGTATATAATTCTCATAACACTGAGAGAAAATGTTCTGAGAGAAACATAAGGTTGTAATGATGTTGTTTGTCCTTGAACGTCTAAATAGTGTTTATGTAACCTTAAAATAATGTTAGAATCACAACAAGAAACTGGACATTTTAATGTTTTTAGACTACTAAAAATAAACGTTCAAACACACAATGGTTTTGTAAACAGTATAGTTAGTAGAATGTAGTTAATAAAGCAGATAGTTCCGGTCCTTGATTCTGATTGGCTGAGCCAAGTTCAAAGCTGTTGTAAATTACTCTACAAAGTAACACACCTTTGTTTACTTCTGTGTGTTGCTCGGCAACCACTTTGTAGCAACCACAACTGTTTCTAAGGAGCTACATTGTTTTGTGCAAGAATACTGTTTTTTATTAATATCATTACACTTTATTTGCTCTGTTTTATTCTGTGAAACCTTAATACGTGTATGGAATAACCGTTTTATGACAGCAATAATCCCAGTGAAGCCATGGTTAACAGTGAATTTATAACAGCTAAGAAGCGTCATACCTAAAACATAAAATCACAGTAAACCACGGCTTCTTGAGGCTTATTTCTTTATTTAAAAAAATGTAAATAATCACAGGAAAACTGGACATTGCAACATTTTAGAAACATTTTGAAACAACGTTCCCACAATGTTTTTGTTACCCATGAATGATTTTTCCAGTGTGTTTGATTTCTCTGTGTATTTCTGTAACATTACGTTCCTAATGGAATCAAATGATGAATAACAGCTCATTAATCATGTTCTGAGTGATGCACGTTGACTGGTTCCAGTGTTTCTGACTGTGTTTGGCTGTTTCTTACAGAATGATTCCTCCGACCAGTAAAAGCATCACGGTCAACAACCTGGCAGCAGGAACCATGTACGATCTTTGCGTTCTGGCCATTTACGACGACGCTATGACGGCGCTGACGGCTACTCGTGTGGTGGGCTGCGTTCACTTCTCCACCGAGCCGCAGTATCTGAGCTGTCACTTCATGCAGTCACAGTTCCTGGGCGGCACCATCGTGGTCATCATCGGCGGCGTGATCGTGGCGTCCGTCCTGGCCTTCATCATCTTCCTCATCGTGCGATACCGGGTGTGCCAGCAGGAGGGCGTGGAGAAGGGTGTAGAGCTGGGCGACGTGCGCTCGCCGTCCGAGCATCAGGTGTGTGGCATCATCAAGTCCATGTCCAAGCAGGTTCTGGGTCCAGACGCGTGTCGGAAGAAATCACCGCAGAGCGACTCCGTCCCGTCCCGACAGTCCAAGCCAGCTCTTCCGGACTGCACCGTCTCCACGTCCTCCGCCATCCACAGCTGGCACCCTGCGTCCCCGAGTCCGGTCCGCCCGGCGCGCACGGACACACAAGTCAACATAGAGCTGGACAACACCAACAGGAACAACTCGGCCAAGCTGCGTCCCACCGTGCGCTCCTATTCCACCCTGGTGACCCCGGGGTCACGCAGAGCCCAGCTCCAGAGCCTCCACAACTACCAGACGGTTCCGGTGAGCTGTGTGCGCGTCAGCCGCCGTCACTCGCTGAACGTAGACTCGTGCAAACCTCCGGCGTACGTCACCCGCCCGCAGCCGCTGCGCTCCAAGCGTAGTTTATCCATGAGCGGCGGAGACATTCCCCAGATGGAGACATCCTCACCGTCCCAGGCCCCGTGCGCTCTGGAAAGCACATTATAATGCAGGATTTTGCCTTCACTTGAATTCTGTGGTTTTTAATAGTGTTCCAGGCCACCGTACGTGCGTCATATTCCCGGACTGTCAAGAGGACGATGTTTTTTAAGCACAAATTAAATACTGTTTCCTGCATATTGTAAAACAATACTACGACTTGTATATTTCTTTGTTTAATGGAATAATACACAGACACTGCATACAAACATGTAACGTTGTGTAAAATAAAATGTGAAAATGATACGTTTGTTAATTATGACTCGCGATGCATTGTGGATTTGATAATAAAAGCAGCGAAACATCGTCGACAACGACGTAAGAACTTTACAAATTGAATATGGTTTGGTGAATAGGGTTTACAAATTTAGCAGGTTTTACGAAGGTACATTTAAAACATTTTTACAACCAAGCAAGATATAAAAGGAATGCATTTAAGGGAACAGAATTTATTATTATTTTTGTCGTTGCAAAATGTCACGATCGCCACTGACACACATTTGTTCTGGCTGTAATCATAAACACACTTTATTTTGTTCGGTTTCTCATAAATCAAGACTTTGTTTATCTTCTCTCATTGTGCGTCTCCAGTAAATGAGTCTTGATTTGAGGATGTTTAGATATTTGTACTTTTTATTTATTTTATTTTTTCAGTGCATTCAACATTTAATGCCATGACTTTATCATTTTAAGACTGCTCTGATTTAAGACACAACACTGATCTGATTTTTTTCAGTTATTCTTAAAGAGATGAGGCAGGCTTCGTGTATGGAGTCAAAGTGTCAAAAATACTATTTGTAACATTAACTATGGCGTTATATTAATGTAAAAAAATATTTGTAAAATATATCTAGCCTTTTCCCCATCTCTCACACACTTCTGGGACTGCATTTTGTTGATGAACATGAACATGACTTTTGATAAACTATTGCAGCATTAAAGATTTATCTTTTTAGATCCCTAGAAAGGGAATGTTTATGCAAGCCACACTAGTTTATTTTATTTGAAAACTTATATATAATAAATTTAAATCAGGAGTTATAAATTTAATTAAGGAATTTAATTAATCCATTAATTCCCATGGGGTTAATACTGATCTTCCTGAAGACTCACACTAATAAAAGATGTTTTCCAGAGGAAGGAGATTTTTTCAGCAGGTTTGTGTTCAGATGGAAGCTTTATTGGAATCGCTTTTAAAATAAATGTTATTTTACCATCAAGTAAACAGTATTTTAATATGATTGCATGACGTTATGTGCTGGATATGGCCAGCTAACAAAAAAAAATTCAACTGATCTTTTATTTATTTTTGTTTTTAATGGGTTTAAATGATTTGATTATACTTAATTTAAGCAGCAACTAAATTTTACGTTTTTTAGTTAAAATAAGTGGACATTTTAGAGTATGTTCTAAGAACGTTTCACTACTGTTCAAAATAAGGAATACATTTTTTTTTTTTACTTTCGCTTTTATTGAGAAAGAATGACGAAGCAATCGGTCCTGCTGAATTATTCATGAGCTAATTAATCCGCTGTGACGAGGACAGACGCTGATTGGACACTCGAATCCTCTTACCTGTGGAGAGAAATAATAAACGAAGAATCATAATATGCGCAGAAGCAATTCCAAGCATATGAATTATTAATAGAGCGAAAAGTGCTCTGAATGAACATCCTGATTACTCCTGAATAAGAGAGCAAAGTGAAACTCCTGGGTCTCAACATCTGACAGAAAGAGCCTCGTGACCTTTGACTGAGTTTCAGCTTCATATATAAAAATAAATAATAATAATAATAATCAGAAGAGTGGAGTTTCCCAGGATGCTTTCAGCTCCAGTCTCAACCAAATGAAGAGCAACAGACCTGGTGTATCTGACTGCCCCAGAGGATGATGGGAAATGTAGTTTAATGCTCTGCTGATGGGGTTTTCTCAGAAGCTCTCAGGAAGGTTTCTCGCTCTTCATGGTGTCGTGTTTCTCTGGAAAAGCACTGAAATAAGATGATTAAACTACTTACAGAAGACACAACTGTTACGGAGAAAATGGACTGTATTTAAACGTTCATTTTTCATTATAATAAAAACATGTATTATTTACATATAAAATATATTTATGTATAATTATATTAAAATTCGTTTTTATTTACATATTACATTTGTAATTTAATTATATTAACATTATTAATTATACATTCTATATTATAATTATATATATATATATATATATATATATATATATATATATATATATATATATATGTTACATTATTAAAATTAGAATTATATAGTATTATTTGCATTATTTACACATGTTCAACTTATGTTAAAATTTTATATAATTTACAAACATAAATTACACATAACAATTAGAATTATATTATTTACATAAATTATAAATAAAAAAGATACATATATTACTTTAGATCATAAATTACAACAGTGTCGTTTAGCACCTTTCAGATTGATGTAGTATTCCTCAGTAATGATGGATGAGATCAGATCAGATCTGCAGGTTTATCTGAGCGCTGCTGTGCTGCTGCATGTCTGTTACCTTGGCAACATATTCCTGCATGTATGATCCCATCTGCAGCAGACACAGGAACGACCTGACGCAACACCTGCA
Organism: Carassius gibelio; assembly: GCF_023724105.1. Taxonomy (NCBI): domain Eukaryota; kingdom Metazoa; phylum Chordata; class Actinopteri; order Cypriniformes; family Cyprinidae; genus Carassius; species Carassius gibelio. The sequence continues at coordinate 28,397,740 of NC_068390.1, forward strand.
CATCTATCTGTGAGTTAATAATGAGGTAAATATCACTTTGGAGAACATCATCTTAGAATCAATGCTCCCCAAACACTGAGATCATGTGTGTGTGTGTGTGTGTAGCAGCTGTTGAGTCTTCATGAATAAAAGAAGTTGTAAAACAAAGATTATTGCAGTATGTTTTACAAAAACAAAAATAACTATACATTTCTTTTTTTACTTAATTACATTTAATCCAACGTGATTTATTTATATTTAGTTTTTGTGAAATGTACAAGCTATTTCTGTGTGAAAATTATTACAAAGAAAATCCTACAACGAAATGTTCTAAAGAAAAAAGCTTTTAACATTTGAAACTTATTATAATTCATTTATTTGACATTTCTGGTAATTAAAGCTGGAATAAAATAAATAGGCAACCATCTGAAATTAGTTTCAATTGATAGAAATATTTGAAAGAAATGACAATTAGTAAAAACACAAATAAGTAATTTAATGGTATATAAAGAACACAAGATAACAAGCTTATGTCTAGACTATGTTCCAATCAGACATGTCCTTTAATGTCAGCATGATTCTAGAGAAGCAAATTAAGTTGACAAAAGCTGATTTTTCCTTCTTTAATTGTAGTTTGCTGAAATACAGGTGAGGTGTAAATATCAACGAAGGATAGTTCATGGTTTGGACCTTTACAATACATTCTAACAAAGAAAAGCGTGGAGCTGTAAGTGATCAGATAGAGGACGAAGTCTCTCGCTCAGATCATGAACAACCACACAAACAACAGAAAGAAACACACATCGCTCACAGCAAACAACATCAGCTCTCGTCAGCAACTCTCGGGATTATTCATGATCACAGGTCGCTTACCAAAAGAAGTGTACAATATGCACACTTGGAGAAAGAGAAAATTAAAAGCCATATGAAGACCAGAGAGAACGGAGTAAGAGTGGAGGAGGAAGCAACAGTCCTGATGTTGTCGTCTGTTGATCTGCAGTGTAGAGCCTCATCCGCCGACAGAGCCGTGTCACGAGGTGCGAGCTCCTTCAGTCCGTGTGAGAACCACTGCTTCACGTCCAGTGTGTCCACGCCGCGCCGCAGTTCATTGGGTGCTTTTGGCTTTGGCGTGTGTCAGGATGTGTGATTTGAGGTTGGTGGACTGAGCAAACTTTTTATTGCAGCCGTCGAACGGGCAAACGTACGGCCGGTCCCCGGTGTGAATCCGGACGTGTGTCCGAAGATTAAAGTCCAGAGAGAAGCGCTTCCCACAGCCCTCGAACGTGCACTAGACGGAGAGGAGCACAGCACGATTAGAGACGCTCTCCAAGCACAGACTGAACAGATGTGCACACACACACACACACACACCTGGAGAACTCTCTTCACACACACACACACACACACACACACACGGAGAACTCTCTTCACACACACACACACACACCTGGAGAACTCTCTTCACACACACACACACACACACCAGTTCGTCAGACTGTGAACTATATATTACCATAAGAGCATCTCAAGTCATAGTAATAATACTTTCATATTTTAATTCAGCAGTAAAACCCTGTTGTGGAAAAAAGAAATGTTAAATTATTTTCACTTGATTCTATTTTAAGTTTAATCTTTGATAATAAATTTGTATTAACAGAAAAAACAAGTAAACATTTCGTAGTGCTGTTACTGTAAAAATATTGCAATAATTTTCAAGTTGTAAGTTTTATGAAAACAATTAGGCGTTTGATTATTAAAACTGAACCTATTATACTGCAAAAAAAAATAAAAAGTGGGAAAAACTGATTTTGAAGGGCTGTAAAAATGTACTTCTTTTTTTTACTTAAACAATAACCTGTTGTTTAATTGTCTCTGTTCCAGTAAGACATGTTTTCTGATTACTCTAGTGTAAGCAGTGAAACAGAAGAGATCGTCGGACGGTCAGCGGTGGTCTCGTCTAGTGTTGCACGGTGCACCGATGCTTCAAAAGTATCCCGATTCACGGAAATTAAAAAAAAAGTCACGATTCCTAAATTTATTAGTATTGATACTTCAAAGAATGACTGCGTTCCAGATTCGTAAGGTCGCGGTGGGTAAAGAAATGTTACTTTATTTGCGGGCTGGGGCGGGAAAAAATGATTTCATAAAAGCGGGATCCACAGATTGGTAATAAACCGGACCCGTGCATCACAAGGCTGCATGAGCGAGCACACGTGATACTGTCTCCACCGGTCCACGACTGGAGAAAAACATGACGCTCATTAAAGCTCACTGAGTTTTCTCCTCTGAAAGAAAAGGCTGCACAACTGACTGAAGAAGTTACAATATCTGAGATATTGCTGCTAATTTATTTGCTTTTTTATTTTTTTTACTTGAATGCCATTGCTTAAATTGATATTATTTAATCTTCTGAGTTCAGAAACATTGTTTAAAGAGCCAGTAAGATTAAAATTCTAAGCTTCCTATCACGGTTTATAAGTCATGTACAATAGGTTTAAATCCATCCAAGGTTAAAAAACATTGTCATTTTGTCAAAATATCATTTTAAAATTACCTCAATTCTCAGAGATCCCCAAAAGGTTCGCGCGAAGCTGTTCAAAAGATTCAGTTTCCTTAAACCCCACCTTTCGGTAGCATACTGTGTTCTGATTGGTCAACTGACATAGTCAGGTTTGATTGGTTGTTCCGCACACACCTCCACGGTAAACAATGCGTTAGCATCTGTTTGGGGTGAATTATGTCTTATTCCTCTCATCGCGAAGCAAACAGTAAAATAAAAACTTGAACAGTCTTGCTGCTTTTTCTTCTGTGTGTGTGTATTCAAGCCGCGTGCTTCAGTTTGAATCTGAATAGCGCGTTCAGCGCGGGGGCGTGGTCACATTAGATATAATGAAGGGAGACGTGAAAAACAGACATTGCGTTGTTTTCATATGGATTACTTTATCACAGAATATCTGTTAGCAGCACTTGTTACACTTCATTTTAATGACGTGTCTGTACATGACGATCAGCGCAGACAGGCTGCAGACAGCACACATACTGATAAGACGCTCGGGAGAAAACAGACACATAACTTCATAATCATACTTCGCGTTGTGATTCAGAGATGCTTGTTGGTCTAAATAGAGTTGGTAATGAACCCTCTTTTATGGCCAAACGCTTTGAAAATCCCGCTGTACTCACCGAGATTAGAAAAGCAGTCATCAGTGAAATGTTGTGAACACAACAAAAGGGATTTGTTGTACTGCTCTGGTATTGTGGTAAAAATGAATTTTAGCCATTGGTTCTTCTGCTCTTCATTCTTTGGCAGTGAAAATAAGACAAACTTGCCGTTACAATTAAAAACACACTGTCTCCTCGACATGATGCTCTCACACCAACCAGAGCGTCTGTGTGTGTGTCTGTGGGGGGGGGGGGGGCAGGTCAGAGGTCAGTTTCTCTCAAGACGGTACGCAGAGATTATTATGCAAAGTGCTCCCAGTGACGTACATAGAGATGGGCAAAAGATTTGAAATCTATAACGACTCGTTTCAGCGATTCAGAGTCGACTCCTTACTTTAGAAGCCAATAACTTTATAAATCGTGTACTTTTTGGTTTAATTATTCGCACATTTGTTTACACAGATGGACAGCTACATCATACACTGTAATACAGGTAGTTTTTGATTTACCATCTGTGTGGCTCTTTAATATTATCCCTGTTCATATTTTTATTCAAAGTTCAGAATCAAGATAAATTTATTACTTATGTTTCTAATGATAACTGAGATAATTCTGCTGAATGTATTCTTTCTTTACCTTGAATGTCATTGCTCTATTTAATTTTTTATATTTTTATATTTTCATATTTTGTTGAAATGTTTAATATATCTGCTGTTCATATGTTCATTTATTAGTGTGTTATATGATTAGAATGTTGTCCCAGTTTTAAAATAAACCACAGCAATGATATTTGAGAGTGTATTTTCCCCTTTCAGGAAAAGTATCAAAAAGTATCGAAATGGCAATTCTTGACTAGGTGTCGACATCGAAACAGTGATTTTGGTATCGTGACAACACTAGTCTCATCGCTCGGGTGAAGTACCTGGAAGGGTTTCTCTCCGGTGTGCACCAGCTGATGGCGCTTGAGTTTGGAGCTCTCCACGAAGGCTTTCCCGCACTCGGCGCACACGTGAACCCGCGGACCGTGAGTGTGCAGGTGCTTCCTCATCGCTGAATTATCCCTGAACATCTTACTGCAGCCCTGCAGAAACACAGGAGAGGAGTGAGATCGCTCGCGTCGCTGAACACACACACACGCACACACACACGCACACTCACACACACACACACACACACACACACTCTCTCACACACACTCACTTTGTGCGGGCAGGCTATCGTCCGAGGAGCATCGTCCTCCTTGATCTTCCTCGGCTTCATTCTAGACCAACATAATGACATCAGACATCAGTTACCCAGCATGCTCTGCGTATCAGAGGACATTTAAAGCACTTCCACCCGTGACGTACGGTGCTGCGTTACCCAGTGACCCCAGACGTGACCCCACTGACCAATAACAAGCCCTCAGGTGTGAGATTCAGTCTAAGACTCACCGAGCGGGACTACGAGCAAAACCAGCTCCGCTGGGACTGAAGGGGCTGAGAAATAAAACAACTAACAGTGAACATCTGGACACAGCAGCAGGACGCCCTCACTGACCAACACACACTCAGAACAGAAGAACAGATCTACACTACATCCAGAGATCACATGATCACACACACACACACACACTCACAGACACACAAACTCACACACTCTCTCACACTCACACACGCTCAGACACACACTGACACTACATCCAGAGATCACATGATCACACACACACACTCACAGACACACACACTGACACTACATCATGAGATCACATGATCACACACACACACTCAGACACACACACTGACACTACATCATGAGATCACATGATCACACACACACACTCAGACACACACAGACACACACACTGACACTACATCCAGAGATCACATGATCACACACACACACACTCACAGACACACAAACTCACACACTCTCTCTCTCTCACACAGACAAAGAAAAAACTCACACACACACACACTATCAGACAGACACACACACACACTCACTCACACACATACACAAACAGACACACCCTCACAGACACAGACACAAACACACACTCTCGATCTCTATCACACACACACTCAGACACACACACACAGACAGACAGACACACACACTAACAAATGATTCTTCAAATAAATCCACATTTACTGGAGATGCACTCTTGATAAATGAGATACTGAAATTTAAAATGAAGGGAGTTATTGATTAAACAAGAACAAATATTTTCAACAGTTATATTTCCACACTGACAGATATTTGATATCAGAAAACAAGACTAACTATCTTTTTCCCGCATCTTTTGTAATTAAATCTTGTTATTTGCGCTGGAAACCCCTGAGAGAGAGATTGGAGTTCGCAGTGTTGCTGTGACAGAAGAGCTTCGAGTCTGATGTGTGTCTAAAGAGCTGAACTCAGATGTGAACCCAGCCCCCTCACACCCGCTTCTGACCCTGATACTGTCGGGCTCTGACCTGGCGAACTCCGCCAGCTGCTTCGGGTCCGACAGATCGATCCCCGGGATCCCGCCGGGAGGCAGCTTCTTCCCCGTCATGTACTCGGAGTAATCCGGAGGAGAGTCCTCCCCGATGACCTGCTCCTCCACCACCGTCTCATGATCGAGGTCCTTCTTGTCATCTGAAACACAGACGGCTCCGAATGAGTTCGCAGCGCCACAGTCTCTCTCACACACACACACACACAGTCGCGGAAACTAATAGACTAACGTTACAGGGTTACACGAGCGACGACCGTAACATCCGGGACCTTCGAGTAAACAACAACAACAGAAAACACTTCGAAACCTCAGAGCCCCCCCAAAAATACACAGTTTCAACCAGAACTCTGAAATCTAAATCAGCTAACCACCCAACACAAGTTCTGCTAGTTAAGTTAGTGCTAGTTATCAGACACACGACAGTACATAGACGCTCGTTTCAGTTCCAAACTGATGAAAACAAAACAAAAAAACACACCTTGATGGATATTTAAATCCAAAGAGGCGCGCGCGATTCCCGCCTAAGCATGGTTGCCAGGGTAGCGGTTTTCCCGCACAATTGGGCTATTTTAGAAAAGGAGTTGCGGGAAAAAATACAGAGTTGCGGGTTGCGGTTTTTTGGGCTACATTTATAATGTACCGTGGCCGCAAAAAAATAAATAAAATAAAAGAATTGTGGACAAAGATAAAAGTGAACCTTTTATTAGTGGGGGTTGATCCCCAGGAATTAATACTTGCGAGTAGTATTAATACTTGCGCGCGCGCCACATGTGCTTTGACATCACAAATCAAGCATCATCATCACGTCACTCTCATGAGAGCATTGTAGTCAGAAGCGTCGGTTCGGTTGTCTGTGGATGTACAAGCAGCATTCGAAAATGTCAGGTAAATGGGGAAAGAATGGAAATAAGTATCGCAAAGAATGGGAGACAGAGAAAGGATTAAAGGAGTGGATTCGAAGTGTTCCAAATGATGATAGAATAGCGTTCTGCAAATATTGCAAATGTGAAGTAAGAGCTCACCACGGTGATCTGGTAGCTCATGCTGCGACTGAAAAACATTTTTTTAAAAAAATGCGGCTCCTTTCTCAAATGCCAGAACATTATTTGACACAGGCAGTTCCTTTCTAAGAAATAATGCACCTGAGATTATGTATTAAAAAAAAAAACAGTGTGTGATATTAATAATTTGGGTAAGACAAAAGGCGAATACTTTAAACTTAAACTTATATAAATGTATTTTAAGGCCCTTTGTGGGAATCCAGCCGTTGTCTAATCTGATTGGACACTGAAAAATTGGGCTAGTTTTCATTCCATTTGGGCGGGTTTTGAGTTGCCATTGGGCTGGAAATATTTCTGGGACCTGGCAACCCTGCGCCTAAGCCCAAATTCAAACGTTTAACGGTCTTTAACGGTCTCGCGGCCTACGCACAGCAGCTGCAGCGCGCTCGCGCCATCTTCAAGCCGCAGCACCGTCGCCATTTTTTCGGGCCGCCATAGTGGACCCGGGGAACATGGCGGCGCCCATCGAGAGCTGAAAACATGGCCTCCGTTCAAAACAAAAACACCCGGACGGATTCGCCCGCACTCCCGCTGCAGACAGCGCTCGCAATGAGGACAGACCGCGGAACGGCACGCGCTGCGGACGGACAACGCCCTGCTGAAGGAAACTCACCCGAAGCCCACATCGTGACGGAGAACTCGCCCTCCAGAGTCTTGATCTGCACCTGCTTCTGCTCCCATTTCCTCCCGCTGGCCTCCGCCGCGCTCAGGTAACTCTTCTTGCCCACTTTCTTGCCCCCCGACGCCGCTCTCTTCCCAGCCCGCCCCACAGAGCTCTTGCCCGCGACAGTCAGCAGAGTCTGCCCGAGGTACTCCTCCTCCGCGCCGGGCGCGGGCACCGGGATGAGGATCTGGTCCTCGAAGCCGTCGTCATCCCGGAGCTCCGACTCGTCTCCGCCGACCACCTCCTCGCGGGTCTGGACCAGGATCACCTCCTGGTGCTGGTGGACCTGGCTCGGGTCGTCTGTGACCAGCGGCTGCAGCGCGATCATGGGCTGCTCGTCATCCTCGTCTCCGATCACCGTAGTCTCGATGGTCTCCACCTCGATCTCGTGCAGCTCCACGAGCTCCGCGGGCATCTCCGAGCCGTCCGCCTCGATGTACAGCGTCTCGCCGGATGCCATGTTGAAGTCCGCCAGCTCGCTCGCCTTTGCTGTCGCGTCAAACGCACGCTCGCTTCCCCGCAAACACACCCCCCGATACCCGCACAGCGCACACACTCCGACAATACAAATAACTCTCCGCTACTCACGCGAATTCACGTCGCCACTACGCTCCACTGCCAAATCTCGCGAGATGAGGGTCGGGCTCGCGCAGATGTATTAGTTCTGTTTATGTAATTATTAATATTTTAAATCCAGATTTCATTCTATATTAAAATAAGTTCGATCATTATTTTTATATATTGTATTGGTCTATATGTGGGTTGTTTTTATTTTTCAAAATTGAACCAATTTTAAGATTGTTTTGATTTAGTGTTGATTATTTTTAGCGTTTTTATTTTTTATACAGTCTATGGTTTTTCCTCATGTATGATAGTTATCCTCTTGGATGATATTCATGTGTTCTAACTTGAGAATACATTTATATACTTATGTATTACTTTGTGTTTTTAATATAATTTTTTAACCGAAAATAAATATCAGACATTTTTATTGATATATTAGTGTATTATCTTACGTTGTATTTACTTTTAAATGTGTTAATTGTGCTTGTGTTTTATTTTATTATTCACGTGAAATTTGTATATTATTCGTAATATTATTTCAAAATGTATATTAATATGGTTGTTTGGATATTTTAAAATGTTTTTGATTGTTTTCTCATGAAAGTCATTTCTAAATTGAAAATAAATGTCATCAGAAACTCCTATATTAATATATTACTTGAATAAAATCCAGATTTACCCTGTGTATTAATGATAATTAAATATAATAGTCTTTTTATATGATGGTAATGTTTATTTTTGTGTTTCTCATCTGAACTAAAACTCTCATCAGGTTTTTCTCTAATCTCCACAGATCATTTATTCATGTTCCTGTGACACAAGCAGACACTTCTTCCAACACAACCTTCACACTTTATTTCACTTCTTTTTGAATGTCATGTATATCTTTTTTTTAAAACCAGGAAGCACTTGGTCAAAGACAGAAATCATAAAACAGAACAATATTTCACCATGTCCTCGCAGCCAATAAACATTTTATTAACAACATGATCACAAATACTCTGGTGTGTGATGTTTGTTCATTAGATAATAACTCAGAACAGCCTATGCATCTTTAAAAAAACCTCCTTTGGTGATTAAATACATAATTATGGCAAAAAGGATAAAAAAAAAAAAAAACCTCTTAAAAACAGTAATGTGCTCATGATGAACCTTGAGGAAAAGTTAAACGATACAAATATAAAAGACTAATGCTGAAGAGATGTGCAATGACATCATTATCATTATTATTATTATTATTAATTCCTTTATCTACATGAAAACACTACTACTACTACTACTACTACAACTATACCTATAATAATAATAATACTAATAATAATAATAATGCAGACAAATGAGGAGTCCAGATGTTTGCTCTGTTTTCTTCAGTTTCTGAAAAGACTGTCACCAAGATGAAGGAGTGTCAGAAACACATCTTGCGGCTCCTGGACGTTGCAGACGTGTTAAAACGAGTGCTTTAATACAGCTGTAACGTCTGGCGTCAGCGACAGCAGCATCCGCAGGGGTTCGATGCACATTATGTGGTGCTGATTCGACTGAGTTCATGTCTAATGGCTGGAAATAAAGCAGAACACAGTCATTCGAGTCTGAAAGTACGATACGAGGAGTGCATTACAGGACACAGAGAATAAAACACGCTGACAGCCATCAGGACTCAGACCGGGGCAAGTCGTCACACGTTTGTTTACATTTAAACACTTGGCAGACGCTTTATTCAGAGTAACTTACGCCACACTCAAGGTACACATTTGACATTTTTTATCATTTCTTGCATTCCCTGGGAATCGAACCATGACTCTGGTGTTGCAGGCAGCGTGATCTGCAGTTTGAGTGAAAGGGAAGATGAATGAAAGCTGAATAAACCAACAACATACCATCAATGATCTCGTCCTTCACCTTGTGCAATTCACGAACCACTTCTTCCAAGATCTCCTGTCAATTAAAACATCATCTGCGTTTAAAGCCATTGAAGCATAGTTATTAAAGTCAACTAAACCTGAAAGTATTTAAAAAACATAAAACTAAATAAAAAAGTTCATCAGGCAAACTTGAGGTTGGTTTGAGAAAGCCTAGCCTGAAAGTTTAAAGCAGTTGTAAAAGTCTGTTTTAAAATTTAGATTGATTACATAGATGTAGATAATGTGGCTAGCATGATTTGCAGGGTTTTTTTTTTAGCATGACCAGCCTCTTACTAGCATATTGTTGGCATGATTAGCATGTTACTAGCATATTGTTGGCATGATTAGCATGTTACTAGCATATTGTTGGCATGATTAGCATGTTAATAGCATATTGTTGGCATGATTAGCATGTTACGAGCATATTGTTGGCATGATTAGCATGTTACTAGCATATTGTTGGCATGATTAGCATGTTACTAGCAAGTTAATCAAGTAACTAGCATGTTGTTAGCATGATTAGCAAATGACTAGCATGTTGCTAGAATGGCTAGCAAGTGACTAGCATGTTTTTAGCATGATTATCTTGTTGCTAACAGGGCTAGCAAGTGACTAACATGTCGCTAGCATGATTAACAAGTTACTGGCATACCACTAGCATATTTTTAACATGATAAAATTTTACTAGCATGCTGCCAGCATGATTAGCAAACGTAAATAGCATGCTGCTATCATTATAAGCAAGTTACTAGTATGATGTTACCATGATTAGCAAGTGACTAGCATGTTACTAATATGGCTAACAATTAACTGGCATGGTATTAGCATGATTAGCAAGTGATTAGCATGGCTAGCAAATGACTAGCACATTGTTAACATGATTAGCATGTTGTTAACATGGGCTAGCAAGTGACTAACATGTCGCTAGCATGATTAGCAAGTTAATACCATGCCACTAGCATATTTTTAGCATGATAAGGATGTGACTAGAATGCTGCTAGCATGATTAGCAAACATAACTAGCATGCCATCATCATTAGAAAGTTACTTGCATGTCATTAGCATCGTTTTATAATGATTTGTATATTATGTATATATGCATATATTATTGCATATATTATTTTCAAAAATATTTTTTATATTATTTAAACAAATACAAAAAAATATTTATAAATAAACAATTAAATGAGTGAAATACTAACTGAAATGAAAATGTCTGAATAATATCTTCATGTATGAATGAAACTATGCTAGTATGTGATTGTTACCTGTTTCATTCGGTCGAAGTCTAAAGCGTCCGAGTCACTGATGCTGCCCACGGCTCGAACCCTGCACACACACGCACACACACACGCACACACACACACACACACACACACACACACACACACACACACACACACACACACGCGCACACACACACGCACGCACACACACACGCACAGACACACACGCACACACACACGCGCACGCACACACGCACACACACACACACTCCTGAGCTTCTGCAGCAGCGCACAGCCATATTACTGACATACTTAAACTTATAACATAGATCTCAAATATTACACAATTCAATTATCAGTAAGTTATAAAAGATTGTTTCTGCAACAAGATAAAATTAAAACATTCAGCGCAATTTCTGATGTTTTCCCTTTTTTTTTCTCTGAATTATAATTTTTTTAGTTTTTCGCCATGGAATTAAAAATAAATCTCTATTCCTCAGAATTGCAAGTAAAAGTCAGAATTTGATATTTTAGTATATTAAAGTTTAATGTTTTGATAGTGTATAATACGTTTCGGTCTTATTAGTGCAGGCTATAATAAATAATAAACAGGATCATCAGTGCTTATCATATTTAAGTGGACAGTTTAAATGAAAATGATCTTTCATCTTGATAATCTCAGGTTGTGTGCTGAAGGTGAGGTCTGACCTGGACACCAGAGATGATCTCTCGGCGGAGTTGGCTCGGTCCCACGGCTTCTTCACTCCGGGATCATCCTGAAACACACGCTTCTGTCACACGAGACTCATATCTCCGCTGACACATGGATAAAACCTTTCCTCAGAACTTTCTAGGTGTTGTTAACTATAAAATGAACAACTAAATACATTACTGTTGTAAATGACCATTTAAACTGCAAAGTATTTGATGATTACAGGCCTAATAATTATTTTATTTCACAATGTTAATATTTCTGTCCAGTGCAAATATCCTAAATGATTTTCTTCAGATCTGTACTCACACTTTGGTTTTCTCCATCCTTCTTCTCGTCTGCTGCTTTCCTCCTGTGGTGAGAAATAAAGCATGTGTGTGTGTGTTTAATGAAGGTGTGTGTTTGTGTGTGTGTGTGTGTGTGTGTGTGTGTGTGTGCACCTGCGTGCGAGCAGCGCGTTCATCTCCTCCATCAGTCCTCCGCTTCCTCCGCTGCTGCGGTTGGCTTCGCTCTTGGCTGCGGACGCAGAGTTCTCCTCCGGCTGAGGACAGACCATCACAGCCACACGCTGATTATCTCACGCTTTTATTTACATCTATTACAGTTTCCTAATGTCTATTTTTCATATAGAAATGTGTGAAAGTGTTTCTGGAGATTCTGTTGTTTACTCTTAAAATAAAGCTTCTGTCAGGGTTCTTTCACAGCAAAACCACAAAAACATTTTTAGTTTCCTAAAGAACCTTTCAGTGATCAGTTCTTTAAAGAACCAGTTTTTCTTACTGTGAAGAACAGTTTCATAATCTAACTGCTAATGAGAACCGCCAATAATTGAGTTTTAATTAATTTCAGTATTTGTATATTATATGTGCATATTTTGCAATAAACATACAATGTATTGTTTGTATAGATATAATCAACTTTAAATGAATAGTTTTATTTTTCACAAACGTACAAAAGTTAAACTAAATTTTCTAACTATTTTTCCACTTCAAATAAAAGTTTGTAATATTGTGCTTCTCCTATTGGTTCGGCTCTTAGATTATATTAAATACTTTTTAGATTTATATAAAATGAATTGTGAACAAGGACAGACGCTGAGGATCTCGCACCCGTTGCACACGCCGCAGTTTGGCTCCGGCGATCATGGCTGCGAGACCCGTGGGGGCGTGGCTATCATCCTGGGCGTGTCCACCGTATCCACCCACAGGCAGAGGAGGTGGAGGAGGGGGTGGAGCTCCAGCTGAGGGGGGCGGCGGCCCGGGCGGGGGAGGGGGAGGAGGACAGGGACCGCCCATCGACAGAGGAGGCGGAGCCACGATGGGAGGAGCTACAGACAGCACCGCAGGGTGACCCTGAAACGGAGAACCTGAGGAAATAACACAAGTCTTTTATTCGTCCAGCGCTTCATACAGAAGAAGAGTTCATGATGCAGAGATGTGTCCATGTGCGTCAGTGTTCACGCTTCAGTCGCGTCTGACCTGAGTTAGACGACCGTCTCTCTCGCTCAATGTTCATCTGCTGCTGCTGCATTTCCATTTGCCTGCAGAGATTCAGAACACACATAAACACACCCTGCTTACCCATCATGCAATGCACACAGACCTCACACACTAATGGTCAATGAGTTCAGAATTTATCGTTTAATGTTTCTGAAAGATGTCTTCTGTTCAGCAAAGCTGCATTTATTTGATCAAAAATACTTTAAAAAATTGTGAAATAGTTTTGTAAAGTAGAACATCTGTTTTCTGTGTGAATCTGTGTTAAAGTGTAATGTATTTCTGTGATGCTCCGCTGTATTTTCAGCATCATTCCTCCAGTCTTCAGTGTCACATGATCTTCAGAAATCAGAATAATATGATGATTTACTGCTCAAGAAACATTTCTGATTATTATCAGTGTTGAAAAAAAATTATATTTTTGTGTAAAGTTTCATGCATTTTATTTTTCAGGATTCACAGATGAACAGAAAGTTCAAAAGAACAGCATTTATTTAAAGTAGAAATCTTGTGGAACATTATAAATGTCTTTACTGGCACTTTTGATCAATTTAATCCATGCTTGATGAATAACAGTAGACAGTTCTTCTTTGGGAACATGATGCCGTGTTTCAGATCTAATAATGAGTCTGACAGCGATGTGATGGGAATGGATCCTGACACAGGAAGTGTATGAGAGCTGCACAGTGGAAAGGAACTCTCCAGATGCATGATGGGACGGAAGAGCGTTGTGACCAGCAGAGGGCCTCGGTGTGTGTGTCACTCTCATCACTGCATCAGAGTCTAAACTTCACATATTTGTGGAAATGAATGCTTCTAATCATCAAGGACACATTACATTGATCAAAAGTGACAGTAAAGACATTTATAATGTTCCAGAAGATTTCTATTTCAAATAAATGCTGTTCTTTTGAACTTTCTATTCATCTGTGAATCTTGAGAAAAGAACAGTCATCACAGTTTCCTCAAACACAGCACACTGTGTTCAACACTGATTAGTGTGCACACTTCAGAGACATCAGTGTGCTGTTTATATTCTGAACAAAGCCTTGTTGTTTTATTGGGATCAAACGTGTGTGACTGTGATTATACAGTATGAGATGCCATCTACAGTGAGATACTACAGCAGTGTGTGTGTGTGTGTGTGTGTGTGTGTGTGTTTGTGAGGCTCACCGTCTCTGGACCTCCAGTTCTTCTGAACCCGGCCCATTCTGGACTTGACGCTGAACAGCTGGACCTGAAAGAGACCAGGAGCAGTTTGAGGAATATGACAGTAATACCAAGGTGTTACAGATTCAGAGTGTGTGTGTGTGCGTGTGTGTGTGTGCGTGTGAATACACACAGCACTCGTGACATTATTTTTCCTCCCCAATGGGAAGGAGGGTTGGGGGTCTGAAGATGATATTCGGAGGATCTAACCCCTGCTAACATCTACAGGTGCCGGTGGACTCTCATCAGTGTCACCAGAAACAACACTGAACTGAACCTTCAGGGAAATCGAGCTCGTCTTCCCTCGGCTGATCACTCTGTTTCTCTCTCATTCCTCAAGAACTCTGCACTCAGCGAGGACATTCTTATTTTCACAGAAAAAGCCAGATTACCAGTTCTTCTTACTAGACTCAACCTTTCTATCTGGTTTCCTACAGCTCAGGTTCCTCACTGTCTGCATCAGACTACAGAAGAGATCACAGAAACACTGCACACATCCCGAACGCTGTCATGCTCACAAGAGGAATCAACACAGCATGCCACGATGGACTAGTGAAAGACATAGCTAACTGTATACCATCTTTAGTAAGAATATTCACACATTCATGTGTAAACTCATCCATGCTCCAGTATCTGGACAGTGGCTCTGAAATCTTCTCTCATCTGTCTGCTAACACACCAGATGTTGTTGTGCATCACAGTTTCCAAAAAACATATTTGTGAGCACAAATGTTGATGACTCTGATAATAAATCATCGTATTATTCTGATTTCTGAAGATCATGTGACACTGAAGACTGGAGGAATGATGCTGAAAATACAGCGGAGCATCACAGAAATAAATTACACTTTAACACAGATTCACACAGAAAACAGATGTTTTACATTAGAATAATATTTCACTATTTTTAGTGTATTTTTGGTCAAATATTTAATTAATATCTGAATCACTCTACTGATGTGTCAGTCAGCTGCTGAGTTCACTTTAACTGGCGTTCATAACAGAAACACACGTCTGCGAGGCATCACACAGTGATTCAGGAGTGTATGTGTGTGTGTGTGTGTGTGTGTGTGTGTACAGGTCATCAGGACGTGCGGACTATAAATCTGGAGCAGATCCTCCGTCAACAACACCGTAAATATTGTAACACGTCTATAACGCAACCATCCCTTATGATCAGGTTTCACGAAAACACTGAAACCCAAACCCATCTGAGACACTCACACACACACACACACACACACACACACACACACACACACACACACACACGTTTGTTTTTGTGTAAAGTGTGTTCATCCCATAGGTGTAATGGTTTTTATTCTGTACAAACTGTATATTCTATGTCCCTTCACCAACCCTACACTTAACCCTAACCCTCACAGGAAACTTTGTGCATTTTTACTTTCTCAAAAAAACTCATTCTGTATGATTTATAAGCGTTTTGAAAAATGGGGACATGGGTTATGTGCTCATAAGTCACCCTCTCCTTGTAATACCTGTGTCATACCCATGTCATTATACAGAGTTGTGTCCTGATATGATACAAAAACATGCCCACACAAACACAAACACACACACACACACACACACACACACACACACTCAAACTCTCTCTCACACACACACACACACACACAAACACACACACACACACACACACACACACAGACTCTGACTAGTTAGTGAACTGAGTCAAACATCACTAGTACAAGAGCTGATAGTGATGAAGAAAATCTCAGACTCATTTAAATCAGAAGATTACACCTAGCAACCACACTGAACACCTTAGTAACCAAACAACAATGTTCTGACAACCAAACCAAACAGTCTGGTTACAGTAAACACGAGTTTAAGCTTAACACAAGAACAAATATCTGCCAGGGATCTCAAATCAGCTGAACTCAAAGGAGCAGATGCTTTTCCTGAGTCCACGGGCAGATATTTATTATTTATATTATTTATAACTCTATTAAAACATTTAAAATCAAAATGTAATTTTTAATTTATTTGCCTTCATTGTTATTTCTTATGCATGTGTTTTTATTATTTTATGATCATTTTAAATCCATTTAAAGCCTCGATCACTATTGTGTGTGTAATGTGTGTAATGCACCACAATTCTATGTGCTGCTTGTTTATTTTAAGCATAAATTAATTTCAGGTTTTTGTAAGAAAACATGAAACATTTAGTAATTTTACATTTCGAATAAAAATAGGTTAATTTAAGAATGTTTAAATATTTTAAAGACAAAAATCCTGAGCATTAACATACTTGTAAGCACTGCTAGTTTGAGATGTTACAGTTCTACTCATGCTGTATAACATGAACACACACAGCCGTGAACATTAAACACAACGCTTATATTAAAGATCTCAAACTGAACACAGATGCATTTACAGTGAAATTTAGTCCTTGAATTTTCTGCAGTTTTGTCAAATATGTGATGCAATGCATCTTAGGATAAAACAAAAGAGAAGGAGAAATGTCCATATCTAAAGCACACATGCATATCCAGTACAATCCTCAATCTATGACAAACACTGAGCCTGAAACATCCTGATGGAGCGCGAGAAGAGGAGAAGAAAGAGAGAGGAGAGGAGAGGAGAGAAGAGAAGAGAAGAGAAGAGAAGAGAAGAGAAGAGAAGAGAAGAGAAGAGAAGAGAAGAGAAGAGAAGAGAAGAGAAGAGAAGAGAAGAGAAGAGACTGTGTGTGTACCTACAGGACATGCTGAAGAGGACGAAGTGGCTGTGACAGACGCAGAAACACTGGCAGATCCAGTCTGTGATCATCGCTCACCTGAGCCTCATCATCATCACTGCTGCACTCCACCTGCTCACCTGACACAGGTAACACACACCTGCCTGACAACAGCACGCTGACAGCCGGGAACCAGCTCAGCTTTCTGCTGTATGTCACGTGTGTGTGTGTGTGTGTGTGTGTGTGTGAGAGAGAGAGAGAGAGAGAGAGAGAGTGTGTGTGTGTGTGTGAGAGGCAGAGAGAGAGTGTGTGTGTGTGTGTGTGTGTGTGATAGAGAGAGAGAGTGTGTATGTGTGTGTGTGTGTGTGTGTGTGTGTGTGTGAGAGTGTGTGTGAGAGAGAGAGAGAGAGAGAGAGAGAGAGTGTGTATGTGTGTCTGTGTGTGTGTGTGTGTGTGTGAGAGAGAGAGAGAGAGAGAGAGAGAGAGAGAGAGAGAGTGTGTGTGTGTGTGTGTGTGAGGAGAGTGATTAGTGTTTAGTGATTGGTGTTTGGTGATTAGTGTTTAGTAATTGGAGATTAGTGATTGGTGATTAGTGATTGGTGATTGCTGATTAGTGATTGGTGTGATTTGTGATTGGTGATTAGTGATTGGTGTTTGGTGATTAGTGTTTAGTGATTGGTGTTTAGTAATTGGAGATTAGTGATTGGTGATTAGTGATTGGTGATTGCTGATTAGTGATTGGTGTGATTTGTGATTGGTGATTAGTGATTGGTGATTGCTGATTAGTGATTGGTGATTAGTGATTGGTGATTGCTGATTAGTGATTGGTGTGATTTGTGATTGGTGATTAGTGATTGGTGTTTGGTGATTAGTGTTTAGTGATTGGTGTTTAGTAATTGGAGATTAGTGATTGGTGATTAGTGATTGGTGATTGCTGATTAGTGATTGGTGTGATTTGTGATTGGTGATTAGTGATTGGTGTTTGGTGATTAGTGTTTAGTGATTGGTGTTTAGTAATTGGAGATTAGTGATTGGTGATTAGTGATTGGTGATTGCTGATTAGTGATTGGTGTGATTTGTGATTGGTGATTAGTGATTGGTGATTGCTGATTAGTGATTGGTGTTTGCTGATTGGTGATTGCTGATTAGTGATTGGTGTGATTTGTGATTGGTGATTAGTGATTGGTGTTTGGTGATTAGTGTTTAGTGATTGGTGTTTAGTAATTGGAGATTAGTGATTGGTGATTAGTGATTGGTGATTGCTGATTAGTGATTGGTGTTTGCTGATTGGTGATTGGTGATTAGTGATTGGTGTTTGGTGTTTGCTGATTGGTGATTAGTGATTGGTACCTGGCTCCTGGCTGCTGAGCACATTGAGGGCGAACAGCATGGCGTTGGAGAAGGTGGTGGCCTCCTCTTTACTGGCGAAGTTGAGTCCGTACACCTGCCGCGCGTCACGCCACTGGTGGAAGGTGGGCGTGGCCTGGTTATACTTCAGACCCTTCACGATGGAGTAGTTGATGACCACCTGAGGTCAGAGGTCAGAGGTCAGTGTGTGATCAGGCTCTGCAGTATCACTTTGACTAGTGATAATTAATGGAGTGGTAGTGGTGAATTCCATTCAGAAGTGATTGTGTTATAATTTTAATAATGATTGTTTATCACTGAATTTTCTATGTAGGGCAAAATGCTACTGGTAATATCATAACACACTATATAGATAACAACTGCAAACATTATGTGTAATAAAAGCAAATCTGAACTGTTATGTTTAAATATGCAAATGAGCATATTCTGATCATTGGATGAAGTTTTAGATTTTGGATTTCTCTTTTTATCACTCCATAAATCAGAAACCCATTTTCACCATGTTTTTGCTAGTGAAATGTTGTATGAATCAGTGTGAATGAAATATGAACAAACCTTTAGAATATAGAGCGGATTAAAACTGTAAAGTTTGGTGTCTGTAAGAGAAAAACTGATGGTAAGTGACGAGACGCACCTGCTGGTCCTGCAGTTTGACTCCCACCACGCGGAAGCTGCTGCTGCTGGTGTTGTGGTAGATGTTGATTCGACTGAAGCCCTGCTGACCCGGTTTGATCGGCACCCATTTCTTGCTGGTGTCGTCATAGACCATGACTGAGGCGCGGGCCTGACAGATGCTCTGCTCGCTGAGACAAACCAAACACAGCGGGTCAATCGATGCAAACACACTGCCCTCATCAGAGTCATTACCCACACAACCAGCAGCAGAACACACCAACAAACACAGAGCTACAACACCACTCACATTCGCTTTGAAACATCTACTATATATGAACAAACCTTCTCTGTGACATGAATAAACCAATGAATAAAGAGTCTCAGACTGCAGAAACACACCAGTGTGACACGACGCATTACACTGAAAACGATCTCATAACACTCCTCTTCACTCCAGTGCATCATCACCTCTTAAAGTGATTCAGAGTCTACAGAAGAATCGTCTGGAACGAATCAGAGAAACCGCATCGCTCTGAGGCTTTCTGAGGCCTGTCTTACAGTTTCCTACAGATGATCATATCCTCAACAGACTTATGCATAGACTTAATTAATATTCAGTTATATTATGGATTAAACTCCACTGCCATCAGATCAGAACGAAACTGAATTGATCTGAATCATGACTCTATTGTCTTCTGCACAGATGCTTTACAGATGAAAGCTCTTTCATAACTGAGGACTTTTTCAACACTAACACTGATATTTTACTGTTTATAAACTGCTTTGAAACAAACGATGAAAGCTTGTTTTCACTGCAGGATTATAAAAAAGTTAAATAAAAAAGGTAATTGCAACTTTTTTCTTGCAATTCATATAGTCAGAATTGTGAGAAATAAACTCAGTCAAAATAAGTCAAAATTGTGATTGCAATTACACTTTTTATATGTTTTATTCCATAGTGGAAACAAAACAAAACAAAAAGAACTGAGATGTAATGCATCATTCGTTTATATACAGTATCACAATTTAGGATTCTGAGAAAAAGAATAATGAATCCTGAGCAGACAAACCACATAAACTTTGCTTTGATTTATTCTCCATACGAATAAAATACAATCTGGTTTGAATCTTCAATCTTGCTTTAGTTATGAAACTAAACAGAGATTATGAAGGTAAAATAAAGCCTGAAAGATGAAGAGTAAGAGTTGTGGAAGATTGCTTCTGCCACAGAATAAAAAAAGGTCATTTTGACAATTTAGACTTTTTTCTTGCAAATGCAAATTGTGAAATGTGAAACTCCTAGAATTCTAATAAAAAACAAACATACATACATAAACATGTAATTGTGCAAGTGTGTAGAGTTTAGCAGAGATGCTATGTTAAGATCATACTAATATCCATCATTTTGATCAAACAATTAATAGTCTGTTGTCTGCCGTTATTCCCACAATCAAATCTACACCCTTGCAATTGTTAGAAAAAAAAAGTCTGAATTGTCAGATAAACAGTTTTTATATTCTGTGAAGAAAATAAACTTCCATAAGTTGGTCAACATCAGAAATCATCTAAGTAAAGAAAAGCAGTGTTTAACCTCCTGAACCCTGCACGTGTTTGACTGCAAACTGATGCTAAAAACTCTGCTCAAAGCATCAAACACAAGTGAAAACAGAGAAACTTAAACCTAACACACGGTTAAAGTGAATCTCAGTGTCACAGAGAGACACGAGCGATTCAGATCAAACACACAGAACATCAGACACATGTTCATCTAGGAGAGTTTATCTGAAATATTCCTTACATTAAAAAAAGAACCAAATGCAGTTTTGTTGTTTAATCAGCTTTGGCTTATTCAGTAATATTATCAGATGAGAACGAACCTCGATCTGAAGAATGGCACTATCTCTTCTGCAGAGCTGCTTGAAACTGAATCTGTTTCATTCTTGATTAATATCACAACATTAACACTGCTGTTTTCCAGTTTATTACAGACAGACAGACGGACAGATATTACTGCGGAGCTGCTCTGAAACTATCTGAATTCATGTGGCTTTCATTTGACTCAAAACTGCTAATTAATCACTTTTGGATTAAAATATTAGTATATGATGACAGGTGTGCCAAAAAAATAAGACTACACTAGACTAAAATACTATTTTAATGTTTCCACTTCAGAATTTCACCTTGAACTGAGTGTTACTTGCATTGCCTTGTCATTTATTGCTGAATTCACTAATACTTTCTGAATGAAAGCTGTTTCTAAACCAAGATCATCATCAGCTGGACACTACACAGGTCACATGACCAAACCCACAGGGACGATGTGCAAAATAACTCCATCCATTCATTAGTTCACACACACACACACACACACACACACGCGCACACACACACTCACACACACACAGTCACACACAGACAGACAGACACACACACACACACACATACACACAAACACACACACACTCTCACACACAGTCACACACACACTCACACACACACACACACACACACACTCTCTCACACACACTCTCACAGACACACACACACACACCTCACACACACCTTACACACACACTCACACTCTCACACACACACACACACACACACACACACACACACGCGCACACACACACATCAGCACTAGGCTGCTTCCATGGTAACAGCGCGTCTCCTCTGAGATCAGAACAAAAGAGGATCCGTCTGAAGCTGTAAATCAGGCTCCATCCGTGCATCCCTCGTCTTCCGGTTTCACTGGATTAGGATTCAGCTGCAGGTCTGAGAGACGAGGAGGAACGTACCTGACCTTGACGTCAGCGAGCGGCGCGCCGGGGTCGCAGTAGATCTGCGGGAAGTAGAAGCGATGAGACTGGATGTTAATATCCATGATCATATTAGAGGAACAGGTGCTTCTGGAATTCTGCTTCTCTCTCTCTCTCTCTCTCTCTGCGGCTCGGCTCCCCTCCCCCTCTTCCTCTTCCTCCCCCTCTTCCTCTTCCTCTTCCTCTTCCTCCTCTCTCTCCAGTGGCAGCTGCTAAAGGTTCAGATGCTGAAAGAGCATCTCAGTTGCCTCATGCAAGCGTGAAGCGTTCACCAGTGCTTTTCATGAGTGCTCTTCTTCCAAAAGAACCCATGAGAGGATCTGCATGAGGAATATGAATCTGAGTGTTTCTCAGTGAAGCTGTGCTGATGTCATCCTTTGTCCAGCACAGGAGCAGAAGACGAAGCGCTGGAGCTCAGCTGAGCGGCGCTCAATGAAATGATGCAGCTACAGCTTCACTCTGCCTCACCGCCGCGCCATTGGCTGAGAGGATTACGAGGCTCCTCCCACTGCTCTCCAGTGAGTATCCTCACATCAGCCCCTCCCCACTCTCTCTCTCTCTCTCTCTCTCTCTCTCTCTCTCTGCCTCGAGCGGGATTGAAAACATAATTACAATGAAAAGGCTGGAATCTGATTAGGGTTGAATTAAAAGGGAAATGAAGCTGGATCTAAATGGTCTGAAGCACTAACTAGTTTTTGGTTAAGCATCCAAACAACATCTAACAGGGGACTGGTTTAGAGAGAGAGAGAGAGAGAGAGAGAGAGGGAGATACTGCTGTGCACCAGATGACACACTGACACAATTACTGTAATGGATTGATTTCATAAAACAGCTGACTAGAAAAGAAACAGACACAGACAGACAGATAGATAGATAGATAGATAGATAGATAGATAGATAGATAGATAGATAGATAGATAGATAGATAGATAGATAGATAGATAGATAGATAAATCACAGTCTCTGATCTGAAGGTCAGCAGACAGAGAGGTTCATGGGACTCATCATGAGTGGCACATGTACAGTCCAATCACACGCCTCTGACAGAAGAGCTGACTGACAGACTGTGATGACATCACCACAGGGGGCGGGGCCTGTCAGCTGCAATCTCACACACTTCCTGTGATCAGCGTCACCTGACTGAGTGAAGCTGACGATGTTGAGACCAAAGCTGTGACAGTCAGCAGATTATCAGACGCTTTAGACCAGAGGCTGAACTCACTCTCACACACACACACACACACAACCTCACACACACACAGAGACACACACACAAAAAAAAAACTTGCCTTGCCTTGCCTCACACACACACACACAGACACACACACACAAACACTCACTCAAACACACACACACAAACACTCACTCAAACACACACACATACACACACACCTCACACACAGACACACACAAACAAACTTGCCTTGCCTCACTCAAACACACACTCACACACAAACACACACACACACACACACACACACACACACGTTTGTTTTTGTGTAAAGTGTGTTCATCCCATAGGTGTAATGGTTTTTATTCTGTACAAACTGTATATTCTATGGTCCTTCACCAACCCTACACCTAACCCTAACCCTCACAGGAAACTTTGTGCATTTTTACTTTCTCAAAAAAACTCATTCTGTATGATTTATAAGTGTTTTGAAAAATGGGGACATGGGTTATGTGCTCATAAGTCACGCTCTCCTTGTAATACCTGTGTCACACCCATGTCATTATACAGAGTTGTGTCCTGATATGTCACAAAAACATGCCCACACACACACACACTCACACACACACACTCACACAGTCACACTCACACACTCTCTCACACACACACACACACACACACACACTCACACAGTCACACTCACACACTCTCTCACACACACACACACACACACACACACACACACAGTGTCCTGTGTTTCTGAGTGTCATATAATTATTAATACCCTGACAGACTCCCAGACTCTATTAATAGCAGCAGAGTCTGTGCTGATTTCATGCTGTGTAACGAACACAGGGACAATATCAGCAACCGCAGGAGTCTGACTCAGACAGAGCTCGATCACATGAAGACAGAGCTGAGTCCTGATGGAGTTAGGATGGGAATTATAAGGAGTTTTAAAAAATGCCTGTCAAACAGCGTCTGATTATTAAACTAAGTTATCTTTTCCTCTAATACTGTTATGTCTGAAATGTATATTAGATGCATGCAGATCTTAAAGGGACAGTACGCCTATTAAACATGCAGCCTACTGTCATTACTGTCAGGGATAGATCACCCTAAAATATAATTTCTGTCATTATTTACTCACTGTCATGTTGTCCCAAACCTGTATTAATTTTGTTCTTGTGCTGAACCAAAAGATGATATTTTGAAGAATCTGTGTAACCAAACAGTTGCTGGTCCACATTGACTTTGATTAGAAGCAAAAAATACTCTGGAAGTCACTGTGACCAGAAACTGTTCCTCAAAACAGCACTTATGTTCAGAAGAAGAAACTCATTCGGGTTTAAAACCACTTCTGAGTGAGTAAATGTTGGTGTAAAAATAAATCACTATGACAGAATTGTCAGACAGCTGACAGAATTTTTATTTTTGGGTGAAGTATTCCTTTAAAGTTAATAAAACAACAAAACACAAAGCGAAAAATCACTCACTGCTCTCGACTGAAGAAATCTCATACAGCTGTTTTAGATATCAGTTTATAAGTGTTTTATTTTTATATTTGTTCATTCAGTTTCTTTAATGCTCTACAAAATACATCTATTGTACCTGAAAATAAAGCACTGCTTTTTTGTTTTTATGTAATCAAGCGAAAATGCATTATTTATTAGTATTTAATTATTAATGTTATGCGAGCTGATGAGGTTATGAGTGTGTTCTGAGAATGTGTTTACATTGAACTGTTATCCAGATTCGAGTCTGAAACCCGTTCCTGATTATCAAATCGCTCATGATGTCGGGATCATTGCGCAATAATAGCAGCATCACCGCATCCCGGTTACCATGACAACAGCCGCGACCACGCCCTCATCACAGATCCTCCTGTCTCGTGCTCACCTGCCCTTCTTTCTTTTCGCCCACTTTTCACACAATCATAAGAAACACGTCCGTTTCGCGCGCTGTCACATCTGTCAGAAGCGACGCTAATCAACACGCGACATTGACGCGGTAAACGCGTCGCGTCAGCGCTGAAGGCCCGCCGTCCTCAGGTGAACGCGCCTGACGCTTCAAAAACCGTCATTCCAACCAATAACTCACAAATATGGCGATTTAATCCTGAACGCGTGCAAATGAATCACTGACTCCCGCCTCACGCGCCGCTGCAGCCTCGCGCCATCAATAACGGATAATAACGGACGCTGCGCGCGAACGAGCGCTTACCTCATATTTTCCTCTTTTTCTTCGTTTTAAGTGAAGATGGAATAATGTCAGCGCAGTCACACGATGATCCGTGTGTGTAAAGTCCACGCCGCTTAGTGTTTACCGGTGAATATCCCGTGAGGTTCGGTAAATAATGGATGCGCCGCGAGGAGAGAATGCGACAGAGCAGAACGCGCCGCTCCTGCGTCGACTGCGTAACGTTTTCTCGTGATTTTGTCGCCGTGTTGAGGTCTCGAGCTCAAGTCCATGTCACAGGGAGCGGGCCCGGTCTCCGGTTCGGCGGCGCTCGGTCACAGACAGCGGCGCTTCGGTTTCCATCATCCTCCGCCGCGCACTGACTCACCGCTTCTGCCCGCAGGCGCGCTCCGTCACACCGGAACACCGGAACACGCGACCGCTGCTCTGACTCTCACGCACGAGTCGAACAGCGGAGGACCGGAAGACTGTAGGCTTAAACCCGCGCGATCTTCATCTTCTTCATCCTCATCTTCATCATCAGTTTCAAGCAGCTGAGTTTTTGTTGATCGTTTTCTCAATGATAAATTAGTAGGTTATATGCTAAGATCAGCGTTAATTAGCTTTAAAATAAAATATTAACGACTAAAATATCAATAAAAAAATGACACACATAACGAATGAATCATATTTCAGTTTTTCTACTTCAAAATTCAATTTTTAATTCAATGCTTAATTATTATTATTTTGTGTTGTTTTAAACATAATTTTCTATACCAATTTTGTTTTTACAATTTATTATTTTATTAAAAAAATTTAAATATATATTATTTGTAATGTGAAATTAACGAGTAATTTAAGTGATTTATTTCTGCATTTACAAATTTACTAGCAATTTTTGAATTAAAACTTTCTACACCATTTCTACACACACACACACACACACACACACACTGAGCAGAAGTCTTCGGCTATGAGTATTTTCAGCAACAAATAAACGGTTGTAAGTCAGTTATTTCTCTTTTACCGTAGAGTGTCAGCAGGGAATATCAGTTCACATTTCCAAACATTAATTTTGCCGTTGTTTGTAATAAAGCAGTGAGATTATCGAGGACAGAAGCGGTTTTAACAGAAAAGGAAGGTCGCATCGAATCTTGATTTGATTTAGTTAATTGAAGTTAATTGATAAATAAATCTATTTATGATATTATTTCTGAACGCATCCTCAAGAACCTAAAACCTTTCACACTGCTACAAGCAAACGATTTCTTTCTTTTATTTCTTTTCAAAAGATTCGATTTTTAGTTTTTTGTAAAAATACTAATGGCCTAAGTCTAATGTCTAATTTTTTTCAGTATTTTTGATCCAATAAATGCAGCCTTGATGAGAAGACACTTGTTTAAGAAACATCAGAAGTCTCACTGACCCAGACTCTTGACTGGTCGTGTGTGTATATGTGTACGATGAGGTATTTTCTGAATTTACATGCAATCACCTACAATATCACTAAATCTGAACACTATATTTCAGTCACTGTTTGAGATTTAATCATTTGTGGATAAATCTGTTCATCAAGAAAAGTGTTTCAATCTTATTTAATTAAAGGTCAATATATTGTGGGCAATACAGGAACATTCATCTCAATCCTCCGAGCCAGCAGATGGCAGTCAGGAGCTACTGTACCACACAGCAGTAGATGACTATAGAATCAAAAACTCAACAAATTAATCTGATTTCTTTTTTTTATTCGGGACCAAATACTACTAAGAACAAATCCAGCATTAAGACATTTTTAACTAAAACATAGAGTCTATAATCCATAATAACACTTCCTCCAGTGAAAAAGTGTTCTGGTCTGAATCAGGAGAGAAATCTGCACAGATCAAGCAGCGTTTAAACAGATCTAAACTAATCTGTGAGAGACAACAGCAGATGTTTCACTGGAGGAAGTGTTGTTCTCTAGAGGTTGACCCCAGTCACTAACACTCGGGACTCTTCAGTAGCAGATCTGGAAGTATTGACTCGGGGATTTGATGGGACTCTTGTGGTTGGGAGCGTTCCGGAGCGAGCTCTTCTGGACGACTGCAGATCCTGTGGACGGACACACAGTGGACCGCAGCGACACGGACACCACCGGCTCCGGCTCAGCTGACCCAGTCCTTCCTGACCGCGGCGTCAGAGAGATCTGCATAGTCACTAAGTGAAGCGCGCAGATGAGGACGAGGACGAGGAATAAACACAGAGAGAGAAAACATTAAGAGACATGGTCATTAAAACATCATCTGCTCTACATGCACCTCTGATCTTCCCCACAAACACATCCACACATAAACCAATCAATAATAAATGTGTGCTGAAATAAAGCTCATATACAACAGGAATGAATTAAAGGCACACAAAAATATATTATGAAAACTTTACAATAATAATAAGTGTTCTGTGTTAAGTTGGAGATGTTGAATGAGTAATCATCATCCCATGATTGGCATCAGACCTACCTTTACAGTGAGTGACTCGTCTGGAGCCTAAAGCACAGAAACACAGAGGATCAAGAGTTAGTGTGAACTGTGTCCACAGATGCCTTGAACCATATAAAACTGTTATATGAAATATTATATTACATTTATGTGTTTAACTGAAGCTTTTATCCAAAGTGACTTCAAAAATATTTGTAGTACACAATATTATATAATATTAAAATGTAAAAATAAACAAAATGTAAAGGTTAATTAGTAGACCAGGGTTATTTAAGTATCACTGACAGTATATTCTAGTTTGTATTAATATTTTTAATTGACATTTTTGAATATATATACAATATAAATATATAGTACAATCCAACTTAATAATTATTACTTCAGTTTAAATTAAGTTACTTTAGTACCTCAAGGGAAACTAAATGGAAATTAGAAATTTTTCCTTTGGCAATTTTATGGAAAAAAAAAATCTTAGACAAATCTTATTTGTCAAAAATTCTTTTTGGAACACTGCACTGAACGATTTATAAAACAGTTTGATTTCTGGAACTGCATTGCTTCAGTTTAAGACCATTTCACCAGGAACTGACAGACTTGGCTTGGGGAAAAACACCAATGACAACAGTAAGTCAGGACGTGATTCTCACCTGTTTTTGCTGCACTTGTCTCCTTAGGTTTGCTGTGAAGGAGAGAGACTGAGGTCAGTTTCTGATGACTGCAGGAGCTTCAACACAAGCAGCTCTTTACTCACATCTCCAGTGGTTTCCTGCAGGAGCTCGTCTTTGCTTTAGTGCTCGGAGTGTCTTTAGTGTTAGAACCAGGAGCCCTGAGAGAGAGAGAGAGAGACACGTCAGTCATCTGAACACACACACACACACACACACACACACTCACTCACTCACACACACACACACACACACACACTCACTCACACACACACACACACACACACACACACACACACACACACACACACACACACACACACACACTCACTCACTCACACACACACACACACACACACACACACACACTCACTCACACACACACACACACACACACACACACACACACACACTCACTCACACACACACACACACACACACACACTCACTCACACACACACACACACACTCACACACAGACACAGACACAAACACACACACACACACACACCTCTTTGCGCCGGGGGCTGGGCTGTAGTTCCTGGAGGAGGATGGAGAGGGCAGTGTGGAGCTGGAGCTCTTCCTCAGAGATGAGGAAGAAGAGCTGATGGCTTTAGGAGCCAGACACAGAGAAGCAGGACGAGCTGCTGAGAAACACACAGAGAGAGCAGCGTTACATGTTTCATTTCAATAATCACATGATGTCTCTATTAATTATTCACAATTAATCTCAAATGATTTGCATATAAATTTGGGCTGAGAAATTACCCCACAAAAATATTTATAGCCATTATTGTGATACACACACACACACACACACACACACACACACACAACATTGAATATAGACATTACAACAAAGATTATTATCTTTATGATTATTATTTTTATGAATTCTGAAATATGACATGATGAAAAAAATTTTTAATTATACTGTAATTTTATAAATATGAATCTAAATGAACCAGTAGGTGTCAGTGAATCAAAGCCTTAATTAGTGAGCCACTGAATCAATCATTCAACCAATTAGTTTATTCAGAAACAAAGAACCGGACTGTCTTCATGAATGAGTCACTGAATCATTGGTTCACTTGATTCATTCAAACCATGGATTCGTTCAGTAATTAATCACTTTGTGTTGATCAGAGACACTCAACAGTTCTGCTGTGGCTATCATTGGAACAATTTTTTGTTTGCAAAACTAAACTTAATTGACAATATTGTCTAAAATGTAGCAATATAAACTTCTTGTTTTTTAAACTGATGTTTAAGATGAATAATACATTAGCAACAGTGCAGATATTGGGGACAAACAGCACTCTTGCTGATGCAACATTGCTAAACAGGTGCATCTCAATAAATCATAATGTTGTGGAAAAGTTCATTTATTTCAGTAATTCAACTCAACTTGTGTATTAAATTAATTCAATGCACACAGACTAAAGTAGTTTAAATCTTTGGTTTTTTTTAATTGTGATGATTTTGACTCACATTTAACGAAAACTCACCAATTAATCTCAATAAATTAGAATACTTCATAAGACCAATAAAAAAAAACTGTACATGTACTGCCTCAGTTCAGCGTGGCATGGAGGTGATCAGTGTGTGGCACTGCTGAGGTGGTCTGAAGCCCAGGTTTCTGACAGTGGTCTTCAGCTCATCTGCATTGTTTGGTCTCTTGTTTCTCATCTTCCTCTTGACAATAGCCCACAGATTATCTCTGGGGTTCAGGTCTGGTGACCAACACCATGGTCATTTAACCAACTCTTGGTGCTTTCGGCAGTGTGGACAGATGCCAAATCCTGCTGGAAAATGAAACCATCATCTTCAAAAAGCTGGTCAGCAAAAGGAAGCATGAAGTGCTCCAAGACACTGGACTTCAAGCAACTTGGACTATGAGCTACTCCACCCTTCCCCCAGACTCTAGGACCTTGGTTTCTGTGTGTGGTGCTCTTGATGCCTTGACCCCGGCCTCAGTCCATTCCTTGTGAAGTTAACTCAAACTCTTGAACTGATTTTGCTTGACAATCCTCATAAGGCTGTGATTCGCTCGGTTGGTTGTGCATCTTTTTCTTCCACACTTTTTCCTTCCAATCAACTTTCTTTTAACATGCTTGGATACAGCACTCTGTGAACAGCCAGCTTCTTTGGCAATGAATGTTTGTGGCTTACCCTCCTTGTGAAGGGTGTCAATGATCGTCTTCTGGAGAACTGTCAGATCAGAAGTCTTCCCCATGATTGTGTAGCCTAGTGAACCAAACTGAGAGACCTTTCTGAAGGTTCAGGAAACATTTGCAAGTGTTTTGAATTGATTAGCTGATTGAGGTGTCACTATATTCTAATTTGTTGAGATGTGAATTGGTGTGTTTTTGTTAGATGTGTACGGATCCCCACACATGACATGCAGGAAAAAATATAAGTCCAAATCGCTTGCACGATTTACTAATTCATTCCCTCAATGTACTAAAACGTGCACACAATTTACTAATCCGTTCCCTTGGTTTGCTAAATCATGCGCACGATTTAGCAAATCGAGGGAACGCAATAGTAAAGCGAGGGAATGCAATGGTAACCGTGTGCACTTTTTAGTACATTGAGGGAACGAATTAGTAAATCGTGCAAGCGATTTGGACTTATAATTTTTCCTATATGTCATGTGTGGGGCTCCTTAAATGTGAGGCAAAATCATCACAATTAAAAGAACCAAAGACTTAAACTACTTCATTCTCTGTGCATTGAATTTATTTAATACATGAGTTTAACAATTCAAGTTGAATTACTGAAATGAACTTTTCTACAATATTATAATTTATTGAGATGCACCTGTATATATGATATAAATATATGAGAGGATGATTGTTCATCAGTGGAAGATGATGGACAGATCTGGACGGAGTGCTGCGTTAAATGCCTTAATCATTGTAAACATTGTGATGCATGTGATGAACATGGTACAGTAAGTCTGTGTGTGTGTGTGTGTGTGTGTGAGTGTGTGTGGAGTCAATTTAACGGCATATATATATATGCAAAATAATTACGTTTTGCAAAAGAAAATAAAGTTTTGCAAACAAAAATTAAAGTATTGAGGAAAATAAATTTGCTTTTTGCAAACAAAAATTAAGAATTGCAAAACATAAATGAAACAGCGCGAAGGCAATGATTTTGCAATAAATATTTTCCATGGTCATATCTATTAATTTATTTGTAACGCTGCTTTTATTTTGCGTGTAAGTCTAGTTTGAGCTTGCGATACCATTTTTCCTTTTCGCTTCACTTTTCAGCACATCACTCTTTGTGGCACTGTTTTGACGTGGGGGCGGAGTCAAGGTACAACATGACTCCCTGGAAGTGATGTCATCGCCCTGAAACGCAGCTCACTGATCCAGTTCCTGTCATGATGAGCAGAGACTTTCAAGTGGATCATTTATTTTTATTCAGTAGCATTAAAACATTCATGTTTTCGTTTTGTTTACTTTATTAACAAATTTACACTCCTAGAAAAAAGGGTTCATTGGGGTTCTACTGTATATAGAACCATAGGGTTCTTTACTCAACTCCAAAGAACCTTTTATGCTAAAAAGGTTCTATAATGACAAGAAAGAACCCATTTGGCACAAAGGTTCTTTAGGCTATTATTCATTCATATATTACATTATTCTGCAACATTTTGTATTTGTAATTAAATTATTGTGTGTAGTAACTTAATATAATTTTAATCATGCTGATTTTTGGAGAAAAACTGAAATGGCACTCTTCGTGTGATATTGATTAACTACATAAAATGATATAAATATATAGATTTTCTAACCCCCATATCTTGAATTTTGTGATCAATCTCATGCATTCATAAATGCATTTGAATACACCGAATAATGCAGTGAAAGAACGCACTCAAAATGCACACGTGCACTAGTATGACTTCATCATGTAACTTTACATTAGCCTAGATGCCTACACTTTTTAGGCACGGTTTGTTTAGTTTTTGAATATACTTGATACTGTTAAAAGGCACATCTTTAAAACAAAAAAAAAATACAGTTCACATATCACACCTAAAAACGCGTGGAAAACGTAATTAGAACTAGCTAAATTAGTTAAAAATGCCTATCCATATACAGCTATGATTCGCGAACCCCAAACTGACTCAAATGATTCGCGATCCCGCTCCGAACTCCCGAACTGAGTCAAATGATTCGCGATCCCCGAACTGACTCAAATGATTCGCGATCCCGCTACGAACTCCCTAACTGATTCAAATGATTTGCGATCCCCAAACTGACTCAAATGATTCGCGAAACCGCTACGAACTCCCGAACCGACTCAAATGATTTGCGATCCCCAAACCGAATCAAATGATCCGCGAAACAGCTCCGAACTCCCAAACTGATTCAAATGATTTGCGGAACCGCTCCGAACTCCCGAACTGATTCAAATGATTTGCGATCCCCAAACTGAATCAAATGATTCGCTAAACCGCTCCGAACTCCCGAACTGATTCAAATGATTCGCGATCCCCGAACTGACTCAAATGATTCGCGATCCCGCTACGAACTCCCGAACTGATTCAAATGATTCGCGATCCCAAAAACTGACTCAAATGATTCGCGAACCCGCTTTGAACTCCCTAACTGACTCAAATGATTCGCGATCCCACTCCGAACTCCCAAACTGACTCAAATGAGTCACGCTCTGAACTCTCGAACTGACTCAAATGATTCATAATTCCAAATCATTCTATATAGAACCATAGGGTTCTTTACTCAACTCCAAATAACCTTTTATGCTAAAAAGGTTATATAATGACAAGAAAGAACCCTTCTGGCACAAAGGTTCTTTAGGCTATTATTCATTCATATATTACACTGATGTGTAAAATTTTGTTTTTTTAATTAAATTGTTGTTTGTAGTAACTTAATATCACATTTTAATCATGCTGATTTTTGGAGAAAACAGAAATGGCACTCTTCGTATGATATTGATTAACTACATAAAATGGTATAAATATATCAATTTTCTATTTTCTATTTAAATTTTTGTGATCATTCACATGCTTTCATAAATGCATTTGAATACACCGAATAATGCAGTAAAAGAACGCACTCAAAATGCACGTGCACTAGTATGACTTCATCATGTAACTTTACATTAGCCTAGATGCGTGCACTTTTTAGGCACGATTTGTTTAGTTTTTGAATATACTTGATACTGTTTACAGGCACATCATTAAAAAAAAATACGAGTTCACATATCACACCTAAAAACCCGTGGAAAACGTAATTAGACCTAGCTACTAAATTAGTTAAATATGCCTATGCATATATAGCTATGATTCGCGAACCCCAAACTGATTCAAATGATTCGCAAACTCGCTTTGAACTTCCGAAGTTCCTATCCAAATCAAATGATACCGACAGTGCTACTATTGGCTTAGTTCTCTAATTTCATAACATTTACTGAAATTAAGGTACGAAAAATATGTTGTTAACAAATAAAATATCAATATTTCCATTCCAAATGGAATTTCCATGTCGAAACATCCACGAACATAACCAGGTGAGCAGATCACTCTCTCACTATTTGATAGCTCTAGTCATATTTTGAATACAAACTCCCGAACTGACTCAAATGATTCGCGATCCCGCTATAAACTCCCAAACTTACTCAAATGATTCACAATCCGTAGTTCCCATCCAAATCAAATCACACCGCCATCGCTACAATTGGCTTAGCTCTCTAATTTCATAACATTTACTGATTTTAAGGTACAAAATGTATGTTGTTAACAAATAAAATATCAATATTTCCTTTCCGAACTGGTTTCCACATGGAAACATCCACAAACATTTAGTTAAGAACACTTGTAGTTAACCAAATGAAACAATACACAAATAAACAGCAGACGTTCATGTTAACAACTTCGTTAACTTGAGAAAATGCTGCTAATACACATACATTTGTTAATAAGGACCTGGATCAGTGAGCTGTGTCTCGGGCCGATGACGTCACTTCCAGGGAGTCGTGTTGTACACGCCCCGTCCCTTGACTCCGCCCCCACGTTGAAACAGTGCCACAAAGAGACGTACAGAAAAGTGTAGCACAAAGGAAAAATGGTATCGCAAGCTCAAACTAGACTGACGCAAAATAAAAGCAGCGGTGCAAATAAATTAATAGATATGACCATGGAAAATATGTATTGCAAAATCCAATACAGTTTCATTTATGTTTTGCAAATCTTAATTTTTCTTTGCAAAACTTTATTTTCTTTTGCAAAACTTGCATTTTTTGCGTATATATACTGCGTTAAATTGACTCCATATATATATGTGTGTGTGTGTGTGTGTGTGTGAGCGTGAGTGAGTCTCTGTGTGTGTGTGTGAGTGTGAGTGAGTTGGTATGTATGGGTGTGTGTGTGTGTGTGTGTGTGATGGCGGCACCTTTAGCAGGTGTTCTCCTGAGCTCCTCTGAGATGTCGAGTCTCTTCAGCACATCAGTCATGGTTATCCTCAGCAGCTGGATCTCATCGTCCTGCATCTGGACGCGCTGCTCCAGGAACACGAGGCGATCCATCAGATCCATCCCGCTGGTGTGAGAGCGCTGCTCGTCTGACACACACACACACACACATTTCTCTAGTGCTTCATTGTTTCAAAGCAGCTTTACATCAATAAACAGAATCAATGGCTTCAGGTCCACAGACTCACACAATCCTCCTCAGATCCCAGAGAGCACAGGTACGTCTGCAAGACGTCTGTTAAAGATCTGGAAAGCATCTGATAGACGTCTCTAAGATGTCAGTTTTACATCTTAAAGA
This sequence comes from Carassius gibelio, assembly GCF_023724105.1. Lineage (NCBI taxonomy): Eukaryota > Metazoa > Chordata > Actinopteri > Cypriniformes > Cyprinidae > Carassius > Carassius gibelio. The sequence goes on from NC_068390.1 coordinate 28,432,998, forward strand.
CATCTTCTAAACGTCTATTTGACATCTGGCAGGACACGTCCCGTAGATGTAATGCAGATGTTGTTGTTGTTTTTATGTAGGTGTTGTTATCATTAATATTATTGTCTTCATTAAATTGTAATGTGAAGTATTGAAATAAGACATTATGGGGTGCAGGACCATTTTAAGAATAAATTAAAAATAAAAGTGAAATTGAAATGAATTGAACGGAATCATCAGTTTGCCAGCAAACACAGAATGTTCCTCGAAGGTTCCCACTGGGTTATTTTTTGGTTTTATTTGTAACTGATTGTTATTTTCTGGTTTATAAACGTCAAGCTGCGTCTGTTCTGTATAAAGAGACTTGGGTCTCTGGAGCAAACAGTGTTGAGATCTCTACAGGAGACGTGTGTGTGATTGGTGTTCTCCTGTGAGGAGACGTGTGTGTGATTGGTGTTCTCCTGTGAGGAGACGTGTGTGTGACTGGTGTTCTCCTGTGAGGAGACGTGTGTGTGACTGGTGTTCTCCTGTGAGGAGACGTGTGTGTGATTGGTGTTCTCCTGTGAGGAGACGTGTGTGTGATTGGTGTTCTCCTGTGAGGAGACGTGTGTGTGATTGGTGTTCTCCTGTGAGGAGACGTGTGTGTGACTGGTGTTCTCCTGTGAGGAGACGTGTGTGTGACTGGTGTTCTCCTGTGAGGAGACGTGTGTGTGATTGGTGTTCTCCTGTGAGGAGACGTGTGTGTGATTGGTGTTCTCCTGTGAGGAGACGTGTGTGACTGGTGTTCTCCTGTGAGGAGACGTGTGTGTGATTGGTGTTCTCCTGTGTGGAGACGTGTGTGTGATTGGTGTTCTCCTGTGAGGAGACGTGTGTGTGATTGGTGTTCTCCTGTGTGGAGACATGTGTGTGATTGGTGTTCTCCTGTGAGGAGACGTGTGTGTGATTGGTGTTCTCCTGTGAAGAGACGTGTGTGTGATTGGTGTTCTCCTGTGTGGAGACGTGTGTGTGATTGGTGTTCTCCTGTGTGGAGACGTGTGTGTGATTGGTGTTCTCCTGTGTGGAGACGTGTGTGTGACTGGTGTTCTCCTGTGAGGAGACGTGTGTGTGATTGGTGTTCTCCTGAGAGGAGACGTGTGTGTGATTGGTGTTCTCCTGTGAGGAGACGTGTGTGTGATTGGTGTTCTCCTGTGTGGAGACGTGTGTGTGATTGGTGTTCTCCTGTGTGGAGACGTGTGTGTGATTGGTGTTCTCCTGTGAGGAGACGTGTGTGTGATTGGTGTTCTCCTGTGAGGAGACGTGTGTGTGATTGGTGTTCTCCTGTGAGGAGACGTGTGTGTGATTGGTGTTCTCCTGTGAGGAGACGTGTGTGTGATTGGTGTTCTCCTGTGAGGAGACGTGTGTGTGATTGGTGTTCTCCTGTGAGGAGACGTGTGTGTGATTGGTGTTCTCCTGTGAGGAGACGTGTGTGTGACTGGTGTTCTCCTGTGTGGAGACGTGTGTGTGATTGGTGTTCTCCTGTGAGGAGACGTGTGTGTGATTGGTGTTCTCCTGTGAGGAGACGTGTGTGTGATTGGTGTTCTCCTGTGAGGAGACGTGTGTGTGATTGGTGTTCTCCTGTGAGGAGACGTGTGTGTGATTGGTGTTCTCCTGTGAGGAGACGTGTGTGTGATTGGTGTTCTCCTGTGAGGAGACGTGTGTGTGATTGGTGTTCTCCTGTGAGGAGACGTGTGTGTGACTGATGTTCTCCTGTGAGGAGACGTGTGTGTGATTGGTGTTCTCATGTGTGTCAGACAGTGAAGCGTCAGTGAATCAGCGGCTGATTGAATCAATCGAGTCGTTTGCTGATCCTCGCCGTGTGTTTGTGTCGTCTTCAGCTCCATATGGAGGAGTGGATCATAATCTCACTGTAGAAAGGCTTTACTGTATTCACTGACTGAAGAACAAAGAGACTACGACTCTACGTCTGGAGAGAACACAAGACTCTTCTTAAAGACGAAGCAAAGTCTCATCAAAACCACCTCAAACTCAAAAGGAGGAAATGAGAAAATATATTTTTTATCAAGAAAATGAATCCAGTTTTAAGAAACATTATGATTTTCTGCATTTTGACATTAATATCATGATAATTTAACACATTTATCCCACAAGTTCTCATTAATGCATCCCAAAATTGTCCTTTTGTTTTTTTTTGTAGATGTATGTTTTTGTTTTGACTTTAAGGTCAAAAATTAGCTGTTCTCATAACAAGGTTAATATAGTTAACAAAAACTAAAATCAAAACCATTAACAAAGCATTTTTGTTACTTGAAATAAACATTTCTCTCTCTCTCTCTCTCTCTCTCTCTCACTATATATATATATATATATATATATATATATATATATATATATATATATAACCTGTCAAACGTTTTTGAACAGTACAATTTATTTTAATAAATAAGTCTTGTGTTCACCAAGCCTGCATTTATTTGATCAGAAATACAGTAAAAGCAGTGAAATTGTGAAATATTATTAAGATTTAAAACATCTGTTCTCTGTGTGAATCTGTGTTAAAGTGTAATGTATTTCTGTGATGCTCCGCTGTATTTTCAGCATCATTCCTCCAGTCTGCAGAGTCACATGATCTTCAGAAATCATGAATAATATGATGATTTACTGCTCAAGAAACATCTCTGATTATTATCAGTGTTGAACACAGTTGTGCTGAATTGTTTTCAGGTTTCTTTGATGAAAAAAAAACTTGCTGATCAAAAACGTTTGACTGGCAGTGTATATATTTATATGTTAAACAGAAAGTAATAAAATGACAAGACCACACAACGAAATGACTAAAGTCTGGTGTTCACTGACCGATCATGAAGTCTGTGTCGGGCAGCAGAACCTCGTCTCCATCAAAGCGCTCCATCAGCTCCCAGCCGTCTGAGACACACACACACACTCCTCTCAGATGAGCCTCTTAATCCACACACACATGATGTCACCACAGATTATGGTCTGTAAGCGTCTCAAGAGCTCGTGTCGCTGACTGAAGCGTTCTCCATTCATGTTCTCCAGCAGGTCCTTGTGTTGTTTCCAGTGAATCTGCTCTAGATGTGATCTGAAGCAGATCTGCCTTTACTCTGATTCAGATTGCTTTACACACACCTTCTGAGATTTATGCTGAAAACATATTCTAAAATATTAAACTGAGCTGCTGATGTGTCAGTAATATTCATCAGAGCACCGTATGTTCATTATCTCAGAGTTTAATGAACACAATCATAATCTCTCTTTCTGTCAGTGCTGCACATTATTAATCATAGTTTCATAATCATGCATTTCATCGCAGGTTCATTTCCTCTCCGTCCATGAAATAACTGCATCAAATCATAAACTTTACATTTTCTGTATGAATAAATAAATAAATAAAATGTTTTATCATTAAGACCTGCTGAAATTAAAATTAAAACATCAAAAATAATAATAAAAAAAACCCTTTCAAAAGTTATTTATCATAATAAATTTTTAAAGAACTGGTTAATCTCCCCAAACATTATTTTTATTAAACCTTTAATTCAAGAAATGTGGGATGTTGAAACAGTTTATTCTGTTGTACTGTAGGGTTCTCCGCAGTAACACATCTCAGGAACTTCTCGTGTGTGTGATCGGTCTCTCCAGGAAACAGAGTCATCTGTGTGATGTGGAGCAGCTCTGATAAACCATGTTCAACAACAAGCCCTTCTGTCCACTCCATCCTTAAAGAGGATCAGAGCTCGGTCACGTGTGTGAGGACACGCAAACACATGAAGACACATGCGCGCACACACACTCTATCACACACACACACACACACACTCTCTATCACACACACACACACACACACACTCTCTATCACACACAAACACACACACACACACACACTCTCTATCACACACACACAATCACACACACACACACACTCGTGCACACACACACACACATACTCTCTATCACACACACACACACACACACACACACACAAACACTCTCTCTCTATCACACACACACGCACACACACTCTCTCTATCACACACACACACACACTCTCTCTATCACACATACACACACACACACACTCTCTCTCTCTATCACACACACACACACACACACACACACTATCACACACACACACTCTCTATCACACACACACACACACACACACACTCTCTCTCTATCACACACACACACACTCTCTATCACACACACACACACACACACACACACACTCTATCTCACACACACACACACACACTCTCTCTCTATCTCACACACACACACACACACACTCTCTCTCTATCACACACACACACACACACACACACACACACACTCACACACTATCACACACAAACACACACACACACACACTCACTATCACACACACACACACACACACACTATCACACACAAACACACACACACACACACTCACTATCTCACACACACACACACACACTCTCTCTCTATCACACACACACACACACACACACACACTCTCTATCACACACACACACACACACACTCTCTCTATCACACACACACACACACACACTCTATCACACACAAACACACACACACACATACTATCACACACACACACACACACACTCTCTATCACACACACACACACACACACACACACACACACTCTCTCTATCACACACACACACACACTCTATCACACACAAACACACACACACACATACTATCACACACACACACACACACACTCACTATCTCACACACACGCGCACACACACACACACACACTCTCTATCTCACACACACACACACTCTCTCTATCACACACACACACACACACACACACTCTCTCTCTATCACACACACACACACTCTCTATCACACACACACACACACACACACACACACTCTCTCTATCACACACACACACATACACACACACACACACACACACTCTCTATCACACACACACACACACACACACACACACACTCTCTCTATCACACACACACACATACACACACACACACACACACACACATCACACAGACACACACACACACACACACACACACACACACACACACACACACACTCTCTCTATCACACACACACACACACACACTCACTATCTCACACACACTCTCTATCACACACACACACACACACACACACACTCACTATCTCACACACACTCTCTATCACACACACACACACACACACACACACACACGTTACTGAAGACTGACATCTTCTGGACACAGAGAGCAAAGCTAAACTGAAGCTCACTATAATGAGATTTTACTCAAAATGATGAACATGAATGAGGATAAATGTGAATGTCTGAGACTCAGCTGGACATTTTTCACTAAAATAGACATGAAACACAACAAACTGCTCGAGTTCAGGCATTAACTAAAACCATTTAAAAAATAATGAAAATGTATATAAGAGTTTAAGATGATGTTAAAAAATATCTCAAACTAAAACTGAAATAAAAATGGAAAATTGTAAAGCTACAAAGTTACATGAAATATTAAAATAACATGTAGCTTATAGCTTTAAAAATAAGTTTTGATACCATGAGAATCAGCAAACAGACTCAACGCTTTCACAAAAGACTTCAGTTTATATTTTATAAATACTTTTCATTGAACAATAATCAGCAGGAATCCAATGCCGTAAAAAAAAAAAAAAAAAAAAGTGAAAGAGGTACAAAATAGGTACTTCTCTTTTACTCTCTGAAATCAAACAAAAGAGACACGCAGACCTAAAACAAAAACAAAATAAAAACAAAGGGACAAAAAACATCAGAATGAGTCAAACAATCAAAAAATAAATAAAAAGAAAGAAAAATACAAAACAAACGCAGATTTCGGAAGGGAACAGTATTTGTGAAGTAATGGTCGATCAGGAAACTCCACGGATCACTTTCTCTGGAAAGATCTGGAATATTTCTGAAAGGGTTAAAATCCTCTATATATCATAAATCATAAATCAATCTGTCTATAATAGCCATCAACACTACAGAGGATTGACGATTAAACAATCGGTCAATAAAACAAATCACAAAACGTCAGAGAAACAAACAAAATACAGATGAAACTGAACTGCAGATCAAACCTGGAGTGAGATCACATCCACGTCAGGCAGTGTTTCAGGTTAATTTACTGTGTTTACAGCTCGTTAGCAGGGTGTTTAATCACTTTCACTCATGACCTCGTCTGAGCATCACTGAAGAGCTCATTAACACTAAACTAAATTAATAATACATCTACTGCACTTATTGAGCACAAGATTGCAACAGCACTTCAAAACACTGTAGAGGACTCAAAATATAGATATATGCTTATACTTCATTTAAAATTATTTCTTTAAATACAATTACAAGTCTCAAAAGTATGATAAACTTCACGAGCTCGGCCTGGAGTTACGATACGATACGATACGTACATGTCCTCAGAATTCACTTCTGAATCCAGATCATAAATCAGAGAAAAGGACAGGAATTTAAATAGATTAGTTGTCTCAAAAATAGTCCAAAAAATATATTGCATATTCCAGATTAATAAAATACCTCCTTTTTGTTCAGAAGAAATCGAAAGCAGAAAGACGATGCTGTTCTCAAATCGCTTCAATAAGAATATGAATTATTTTTAGAGTTTCTTCTGTAATCGCTGGAAAGATCTGAACAAGTTAAATTAATCATAACTAGTAAAGTGAAGCTGATTCTGGAAATGTTTAATGAATATAATACATCTGTACCGGATCTTGTAGACTCATAATCGACTGTAATCCATATATTCTGCATCTAATATTTGCTCATCTAACCACACATTTATATTAAGGTGCTACGAAACAGCTGTGTCCGTCTCTCATCAACAGCAGGTGAAAACTAGATTAAACTCATAATAAAATGAAACTAGCATATAATGGTCTCTAGAAGAGTTATGAACTTTAAAAGCATGTGTTTAGTTCTTGATGTCAAACACTAGCGTATTTCTAAGCACAGGAATGTTTTTCACTTAGAAAATGAATTAAAGCTCTGCATCTAAAGAACAAGACAGAAATGACAGGGGACGTAATAGTGCAATTTCTCTGGGGGGGGCTAAAAGCGTCCTCAAATAAATATTAAAATATATTTGTGCATTCTACAGGATCTGAAGCTAAGAGCTCAGTTTCATAACAAACACAGATCTCCGTAAAAATCACATGAAACTCTTCAACTGTTCTGATTCATTGATTAGCTGGCCGCGTTTAACCCTGAAGGTCCTTTGGTTAATTTGGTCAGAGGAGCGGGATGTTAAAGAAAGAGGCAAAGAAGACGACTGATAATCAAACACATGAAGAACATCAGATGAGCATCTTCTCCAGATCACATGAGCCGCTCTTAAAGAGACAGTTCACCCTAAAATGAAACGAAAGGATAGAAACAGTAGTTCAGTTCCCAGCATTCTTCAAAATAGCTTCTTTTGTGCTTAGCAGAGGAAAGGAACTCATACGGGTTCGGAACGACATGAGGGAGAGAAAATGATGACAGGATTATCTTTTTTGGGCGAACTGTCCCTTTAAGACCCATTCACACCTATTCATCTGTGTCGTGGTGGATATTAAAGCAGGTTCTTCACAACGATGCCATAGAAGAACCATTTTTGTTTCCACAAAGAAACATTCATTCAAAGGTTCTTGCCTTTTTATAATCTGAACCTTCTTTCGCGACAAAGAAGCTTTTGTGCAAGTTTCTTAAGATGTTAAAGACTTTTTTCCATTTAGACAAAATGGTTCTTCTGTGGCATCGTGAAGCACTTTTATTTTTAGGAGTGATGTTTTATGAAAGCATCAGTGTTCTGGATCCTTCAGAGATCCTCCCATCATCCCTCAGCAGTGTGACAGTCCAGTGTGCGTGACGAGGAGTTGAAGAGAACCACCAAACCTTCAGTCTCTGAAGGAGAGATGAAGAAGGCAGATTATCGAATAGCTCTGAATGTTGACCGGACGCTGGTGTCTCCACTGGACACACACTAACGCTTTCACTGCAGGTTCTTGAGGATGCGGCCGTAGCGGAAGTCGTAGACGTGCCGGCACAGATACACCAGCTGCGGGTCGATGCCGTCGGGCACATGATGTTGTGCGGGGCCAGTGCTGTCGGAGGGGCGGGGCACCAGCCGGTGGGCGGGGCCAGCACTGTCAGAGGGGTGGGGCACCAGTGGGGCGTGGTCGGACACGCCCTCCGAGCGGCGCTTCACCAAGGCACAAAATCTGCAACATCACAAGTGATTATGAGACACGTGCGTGAGGAACGCATCTGAGCGGCGGCGCGACACTTACCTACAGTACTGTGCTAGCGGCAGGACGAAGCATCGCTCCTCGATACAGGCCACGCTGTTCTCATCCTGATGACGAGAGGCGAAGATCTCGTTCTGAAAGAAGACATGTGACACGTTTACTCCAGAAAAATCCCCCGGCGTGATGAGTTACGTCATCAGATTACTTTTTTCCAACTAACTAGTAAAGTAATGGAAATATAGGAGTCACATTGTTTTCTCATGTATTGACTGACAGCTCTCCGGTTGCCATGTTGAGAGAAATCAGGAGCAAGTGTGAATATGATGTTACTGTAGATCTAGACTAAATGTCACTCGCACAGATTCAGTATTCCTCAAAAAAAGAACAGTGAAATGCAAACTCAGAATATGATGCAAACTGGTGCCCTCTTCTGTACAGACAGGAATTTACATTTGCTTCAGCCTGAGGCTAGTGTTAATTCTTAATTCTTTTTCGCCCCAAAAAAGGAGAAAATATTATTGCGAACTGTTGTTCACGCCTCTACTACACGAGTGTTTATGTGCACGCTTCCCAGATATCAAGAGCTCAAATCCCCAAATCAGAGCTTCTCTGTGAAAATTATATTCGCTTATTATATTATATATATTGTTATACATATCACAAATTATATTATAGTCACTTTCACTTTTTTCACTTTATATGTGAAAGGGCTTTTACATTTGCCAAAAATACAACTTTTCATTTAAAAAAAATATTAAAAACAAACAAGCAAGCCGAGGACAGATGAGAACATGTAAAGCAAAAGTAACGTAATGCATTACTTTCAATAAAAAGTAACTAAGTAATGCAATGCAAAAAAATTCATGCTAACATTTTTATGCTAACATTTTTTTTTTTTTTTAAGCTAACGTGTTTCCTGGGAATCAAACCCACAACCTTACGCTGCTAAAGCAATACTCTACCACTGGAGCCACAGGAACACTTTTTAGGGAGTAACGCAATTCTGTAATGCATTACATTTAAAAGAAAGTTTCCCAAACCAACACTGTTGCAGGACTTAAGTGTGTTCAGGTCACATGATACCAGCAGTGGCTCACCTCGCAGTGCATGCTGGGATCTCTGCCACCCTGCGTGTGCTCCGGCCGATAGTACCAAAACAGACTCATCATCAGCTCTCCTGAAACACAACCCATCAGATCATGTGAGGAATCAGCAGAGACAATTAAAGCTCCAACAAGACTCGAGCAAGTTCTTGAGCAGTAGAAAACTCCAGAACAGAAACTCCAACAGAACTGAATGTCTTTCCTCTAAAAACACATCAAATCACACTTCATTTCATCCCGTGACTGAACTGTTCAATCAGATTCAGACTTCACACCACTAGCTTTGAGTGGTCTGACAGAGTGCACATGATTTGCGAGTGAATGGTCACCTGTTCTGGGGTCTTCCCATAGAGCTGAGATCTTGGCCACGTAAGGCAGGGATTTCTTGCGGGGTCCGGATCGTAAGAGCACAGTGTCTCGTACCCGGATCACCTCTCCGTCCCGCTCCACTCCTTCATAACACTGACGGAGAACTGTCTCGTCATCACCCTGCAGAAGCATGCCATTACAGATCAGACTCACAACACATGCACTTCAGATCTGAACTGCTCAATGATCGCTCACCGCAATAAACACCTCCTTCTCTGTCGGGTCTCCGACCGCACGCCATCCGTTCGTGGCCTTCTTCTGCTGTTTGGCACTTGCTGGACTAGTTGTAGGTTGTTTCTGGGATGATATGCTGTGGCCCATAGTGAGCGAGTCATTGGATGGCTGGGTGTTCTGAGGGCATTCTGTGGCCACCTTAAGCCTGACTTCTGTCTTCCTGCGGTCAGACATCGTGGACAGAAGGGAGGCCGGGGAGGTCGCTCGGGGCATGCTGGGACATCCGGAGCGCGGCAGGACCTGGGGAACGAGGAGCGGGCGACTGTGCTCCTCTTCTACAACAGCACAATCAAACACCTCCATGAGTACTAAAAACATGCACCTCAATTTTAAAGTCACGTTAAAAATAATAATATATATTTTTATTAAACAGTGGTTTACTGAATAAACTATGGCTCTGTCTTTAAATTAAAAGCCTGTCAACCAGCTGTGGTTTATGGTGCTGTTGAGGGAAGAGATTTGAAGTGCTTCCATTTTTTTTAATACAAAATAATGGATATTTTAGTCAGAATTACAAAAAAAAAAAGCTTGCATGCTGTCAGGATGAGCCTTCGTGCGAACTATAAACTTCGTATTTACGATATGGTGAGATGGAAGGCATGATAATGACATCATGTCGTTTAAGTCACGTGGGTCTGAGCAAGATGACAATGTAACATTCCTAACAAATATTCACCACAATTTTTAAACTCTACTTCTACAAAATGACAAATAAGGATGTGTTTTTTTTCTGTTTAGGTTGTATAAATTAAATTACTACATATTCTGGTAATTGAGAATTGAATGGTATTTTATACATGCAACTTAGCTTTACTGTATATGAAAAAATATATTAATTTCACCAAATTACCAACATTACAGAAGCTGCATCCATCGATGATTCCCCTCAACTCAGAAACTCAAGGTTTCCCACTCGTAAGTACGACTTTATAGTAACATTCTTGTGCTTTCAACTTAACATGCTAGTAAACTGCTAATCATGTTAACAACATGCTAGCTACTTGCTAATCATGCTAGCAACATGCTAGTCACTTGCTAATTATGCTAGTGACATGCTAGTCACTTTCTAGTTATGCTAGCGACAAGCTAGTTAATTGTTAGTCATGCTAACAACATGGTAGTAGCATGCTAATCATGCTAGCAACATGCTAGTAAACTGCTAATCATGTTAACAACATGCTAGCTACTTGCTAATCATGCTAGCAACATGCTAGTCACTTGTGAATCATGCTAGCAACATGCTAATCACTCACTAATCATGCTATCAATATGCTAATCATGCCAGTAATTTGGATTGTGCGGTTTTCCTGAACTTGTTTAAAAAGGTGCTGCAGAATAACACTTTTAGTGTCTGCACTGCTAGTAATTACTTGTGTATGTGGTGTAAATGCTGTTGCATCACAAATCTCTATCTCGGAAGTGTATCGTAACATTAAACTGGTGATATCATGCAGCAACTAGGGTTCCAAAGGGGTGGAACATTTTCAGTAAATTTACATAATCTTTCAAAAAAATCCCTGGAAAATTTAGTGGAAAATGTCCACCTTTTTGAAGCCCTGGCAGCAATACCATCACAGAGTCGTCATCCTCACCTGTTTTGATTGGATGGCAGCAGGTCCTGCTAGCGACCGGCTGCACGGCGCTGAAGGTGTATCCACTGACCCGACAGGCCTCGCAGCAGCAGGGCGACCCCACTGACCCGCAGAAGGCAGGGTGTGTGATACCTGAGGAGGCCAACAGCTTGGACCCGGAGAGGCCGTGTGGGCAGAAGGGCAGTGTCTGAGCACTCAGACTGGTCATCCCGGGATGAGCGATGTGGACGTAGTAGCTGGAGTAGCATGGATCAGCACACAGGCAGGGATGGGCGCTGAGGGTCAGGGCTGGATGCGCTGGAACCAGGCACTCGTGCTTGACCACCGGGTGCTCCTCGCCCTCGCCGTATGCCTTCTGCCCGAGGAAGAGCGCCAGCCGGTGGCAATACTCCACCGATCCCTCCGGCGGACAGCAGTGGTACGGACTCAGCTCTGCTTCCACCGGCTCCTCCTTCACTAGCTTCACAGGATGATATCCCAGCATGCCATGGTATCCTGCTTTAGCTAAGCAGTGACTTTCTGGAGTCAGTTTCGACTCAAAGCTCCTGCTTTTGCACACTTCGCAGGCTCCTTCCAGTTCAGGCTGCTTCCAGCTGTGTTTCAGGGACCTCTGCGCTTTGGGTTTGTGCTTCCCTGCCGCGCAGACGGTCTTGCTGTCTGTTCTGATCCTGTGCTTGTTTGTGGTGGTTGAGCTGGTGAGCTTCAGCAGTGCAGCGGCGTTGAGTCCAGCCAAGCGTCTGGGAGCGGGAGCATACAAACTCGCTTCAGCGTTGTGCGTCTTATCGGCCGAGGCTTTCTTCATCTGCTTGGGCTTTTCGGCTCTTTTCAAGCCGGTCTTTGTTTGCTCTGTAGTGGACGAACCACTGCCTTGTTTCTTCGTGAGTCTGGCAGCTGGTGGCCCGTCGGTTTTCTCGAGCAGAAGACTGTTGAGCGCCTCGGCGTTGAGTGAAGCTAGTCTACGTTTCCGTGGCTCCTGAGCTGAAGGTTTATCAATAACTGTGAGTTGTTCCTGCGATGACTCCCTGATGTTTTCTGCTTTTTTGAAGGGTTTTGGTTTCTTTTTGTGCCCTGGAACTCTGTTGGGATCCTCCTCACTCACATTGGTCTCATTATCTAAGCGAGTGAGCAGAACATGGCAACTCAACGCCTCGCCTCTTCCTCGTAACGGGTAGAGCTTCCGATGGCCCTCACTCACAGCATTGGACTTTGTTTTCTTGGTCTTAGTTTCATTCATTTTCATTGAATGTTTTGCCAAACATTGACTCTCCTGACCGCTGGTCTTGATTTTCTTCACCATGTCTTTCTTGGCCTTGCCTTCTCGCAATGAGTGCGCAGGCCAGGCTCCACCCACAGTTTCACCATGTGACCAGCCCTCTTGATGGCCACGCCCCTCACCTGGACACTGGCTGAGGAAAGCTTTTTTCCGTGCATGGGTCATCACATGCTTCCTGAGAAGAGCTACGGGATAAAGAGGATCTCCAGTTAATATTACAATAACCATGAACAAGAGAGGAATCACCGCTTTTATTAACAACAGGGTTTCAGCAGGTTTCAATTAAGTTTAAGATCATTTAAGACCATGGAAAGAATATTTAAGGAATAAATTGAACGGTAAACAATCTTAATAAAGGTATTGTATTAGTAACACTTCAAAGTTGTAAAGTAATATTTCTAGCTTGAATACCACTGCACTCAACAACTTAATGTAGAAAAAAATGCAAAAAAGTGCTGTTCTTCAAACATCTAAACATCCTTAAATTAAGATGAAGCACAACGAAGAGATGAAGTTTTGTTTTCTGACAAACAGATCAAATATTAAAGCTGCGGTAGGGAACTTTTGACGCTCTAGCGGTTAATAAACAGAACTGCTTGCGTCTTGCGGAGGGACATTTTAGCCGGAACTACTTCTCTCTGTTTATGTCTATGAAGAATCACAAAGGTACTGGGTTACTCCGCCGCGGTACCCCCGAAGCAATCTAAAATAGTCCGAATATAAACACTTATTATAGGTGCACCCTAGTGATTCAGGACAAGCTAAAAACAAATGGCAATAGGACACTGGGAGGAGCCAGAGGAGCTTGATTTATACACAGATTATTTGTCTCATATTCTACTGTCAGGACATAATGATGTTTATTTATTGAAAGTTTATTTTCGGACCTCACTAGCAGATATTTGTTTGTTTTAAGCATAAACTTACTCAAGTTTGTTTAATTTCTCAGAAAACAAAACTACAAGTCTTCATTGGCATCTCCAGTAAATGTATTTTGATTTAAGGATGTTTAGATATTTATACTGAAAAACAAAGACAGAAATACTGAGGAAGATGTTCGTTTGTGCAGTGAGTAAAACATTGAATGCCACGACTTTATGAGTTTAAGTCCTTAATCTGTGGAAGACCTGCAGAAACTGATTACATTAAACATTGTTTTCTGGGGACTGAACAATATGTACAATAAATCTTAAATTAGTAAACATTAAATTACTGCAGCTATTTGCTCTTTTATAATGTCACACAGCACTAACATTTAAAGAACAGTTTGGCCTGAAAAATTAAGTAAATTCTTTCACTCCAAACTATTTTCATAATATTTCGTGACTAGTCGTGACTGATATCAGGTGCATTCAGGTCACTTTGGTCAGAGAAAGAATGCAATGCAACATTTCTACAAATAATTCTGCAAGAAATTTTAACTTGAGCATGAGCTGCGTTTTCCCTGTTTCTGAAGGTTCTGTAAATTGAATCATATTCTGCTGTAGTCGTACAATATTATGGAATCTGGCACATGCAACTAAAGTTAGTTTTACTGTAAAAGAACAAAAATAATTTATTTCAGAAGAATAAAGCTCAAAATTCAGCAAGAATATGAATTCGTGTAGGTGTCTTTAATGCATGAAACAACAGAGCAACCCATTCAGGGTTCGAACCTACAACCTTTCAGTTACACCACATCTACATAACTGGACTTCAAACGGGATTAGTGACACCTGGTGATCTGTCACAAATGTTACACTGAAGTTCTCGTCTGTGTTGTTGTCGGGCCACTTGAAGTTCTTACGGTCGTGACGTCACGCTCGTTAGTTCGTGACGTTGTCGCGGTGTTTGTTGTTTATTAGAACACGGGAGGCCTAACGTCAGCCTTCGGCAGAAATAACGCCCTTCCTCAACAACAAACAACAAGAGCGTCTGTGGCGTTACAACGCGAGCGCTGCTATCAAGTTCTAGCTCGCGATTTAAAGCGCCCGTGATCTAACGCGTCCGCGCAGCACGGTATGGGGTGTGTTAACGTTAACGGAACTTAGCGCGGAGCGCGCGACGGAGCGCGTGTTGATCCCCGTGCAGCGCGCGAGCACTCACCAGTAAACACAAGGAGGTCCCGGAGGGTGTTCGCCCGGAGCTGCTCGTCTGCTGCTCTGCTGCTTCTCTTCCTGCTTCTGCGCAGAACTTCACACACACATGCTGATCCTCGCAGCCTCCTCATCCAATCAGGAAATCACGAATGTGCATCGCATTCGGCGTCCGAGCGTCAATAATGTGCAGCATGAGCACGCGTTGTAAAGTCATAGAGTCGCGATGCATGATGAAACACCCGTGACACCCGACACACTCGACACACTCGTGAACAGCAGTGCTCTGTCTGTCTGTACAGTATCGAGCACCTGAATGTCATCAGATATAAACAATATAGCATATACTCTATTATTGCTTTACAGAAGAACATTTGAATATGTTTCTGCTGACCTTATAATATATAGCCCTTTATCAGAAATGACATTGTCCTATATTCATCTATAAAGCTATATATCATTTTCACATATCCTCATTCTCTCAGTTGATGATGTTTAAAACCCTCACAAGAAAATGTGTATATGTAAGAAATATCTATACGGCTATATTTTGTCATAGTATATGTAGCAACCATATGCCAACAATATACATTTAATTTATATACAACTTTATATTTAAACAAAATAAATCAGTATATATATAGAGAGAGAGAGAGATACACCTAAAAACATAGTCTACATTTATATGTTACTGTATGAAATGGTTGTTTCTTACATTATGTTTTCACTGTTTATGTACTGTACGTACAGTATATGACACTTGTGTTCTGTTGGCAGTGAGTACAGTAAGAATACTGTTGGCTTTTGGCAAATATCTAATGTTCCTCATCTGTTTGTGGCTTAAGTATCTGTAAGTGTGTAACTTCTGGAGGGATGTTGGTGTTTCCCGCGGTCTCAGCCGGGTTCTTCAGGTCTCGAGTCCCTCCTTTCTTTATAACAGAATGTTCTCAGAACAATGTCCGTCTAGTAACATTGACACAATGTTTGTTTTTCAAAGTTATTTTGTCTTTAATAATGCACAGAAAATCCATCCGCGAAGGTTTTTTTCTGAAATGTTTTCAGAAGAGACCATTATCCTAATGTTTGTAAAATGATGGAATGGAATGTTCCCTTCATCTAAACCTGTCTAAAACTGTTTTGAGCTTTCAGAGAATATTCATAAATAACATTTTCATGATGTCATTGGAACATTAGCGAAGCGTCTTTTTGTTAGCTATATATTCACCAGCGTTTGTAAAACAAAAAGAAACACATTTTCTGTAAAGCTGCTTTGAAACAAAACGGATAATGAGACAAGAACCCTGCGTTCCTTAAAGCATTAGTTCAAGATGTCTTTCTGGATTCAGTTGCAAAAAATAGGTTAAAAGTGTAGAGCGGTAAAGGTTTAGTTATTTTAGTAAATGAGCGATGGTTTTTCCAGATTAGACTCTTACTCCTCGGCTTATTCCTCTGATTTGATCTTCACTGAAGTCCATTATATGGAGAAAAATCCTGGAATGTTTTCCTCATTTCTTTGTGACTGAAGACAGAAAGACTTCATCAGAAGATTTTTATTCTGGAACTGGAGTAATGCTTTAAGAAGAGTAACTCCTGAGAAGACTGGAGATAGATGAAGTGACTGTGTTGATAGTTTAAGGTCACACTGAACCACAGCAGTCACACACATCTCCAGATATGACTGTAAGAACACAACAAAATCAGCGTTCAAACTTTCACTTTCAGTCAGAGAGCAGAGCTGCACTTTCTAAAGACTGAACCACACTGTGTTCACCGAGTCACATATAACGCCTTCAGCACAGGAACAGGAACCAGAGACTCAGATCGAAAGCTTCTCAGGATTGTTACTGCTAAACCCAGATCCTGCTTCACTTCACAACACTGTCAATCAATTAAAACACTTCATCCGTCAGAAATATCTGGACCTTTGAGTCACAGTTCACCTGAACGTCTGTGATCAAACCCTAGAAACCTTTCAGAAGATGTTTGTCTGATTTTTCAGCATTTTAATCATTTAAAGAATCTTTTTTCTTATTTTCAATGGAAAGATTCCATGGATTCTTCAAGATATTGCAAACAAATATTTTGATTTGTTTAATAATTAAGTTTGAAGCATATGAAAGACACGAGGGCAATAAATGATGAGATGATGAATTATTACAGACTGTCAGCATTTATCGAGTCTTAAGAATACATCACAACACTTCATTATTATTTATGACATAAATCAGAGTGTGTTATCATTGGAGAGAAACATCAGGTGCAGTACGAAACAAAATCAAAACAAGAAATTATATTTCACAATAATTCATATTTTTTGCAATATGACCATTTTAAGCTGAATGCAACATAAACATGAATAAACAATAGTGAATCTCTACATTAATCTCATTTACACTGAAAAAGGTAAAACATAAATTTACTTTTTTTTTTTTTCAAATCAAATTATTATTTGCCATCACAGAATCAACCTTAATACATTCATTTATACAGATCTGTATTTATGATTTAATCAGGTAAAAGAGCTGTATAAGGTGACAGTCACCTGCAGTTTCTTCAGTGTAAATCAAGGATCTGGATCATATTAACTGGATTAATGGAATAATAAGATCATAAGATAATATACTGAATGAGAAGAAAACCAAGGAAAACAATGATATATATATATATGGAAAAACATAAAAATACTAAAATGGTAATTAAAATGAAAAATATCAAAATTTTATTCAAAACATTAACAACAAAATATAATACTATCTTGATATACTAAAATAACAAAAAATATATAATTATATGAATTATGGTATGTTATTTAAATGTTAGAGAACTTTAATTTGGATATTTTGTATTAAATTGAGAGTAAAGTATTTTTGGTAACACAAAGTCTTTAATGCATTATAAAGATTTATTAAAGGGAGTAATGCATTATAATTATTCATAATGTGCTTTGTGATACATTGTATCTTATCAATAATTATAACACAATAATTATAGCATAGTGTAACAATGACTTGATAAGTGTTATAAACTATTAACTGTTGTTACAGTTGTATACAAAAGGTGCATAACAAGGCATAACTAGATAAACTTTAGGTTGGTTTGAGAAAGCCTACCAAAACTACATTCATAATGCATTACACATAAAGGCTTGAAGTAAAGTGTTACCAGGTTTTTTTTTCTTCAGAACAGCACATTGTTTTTCGGCTTCATTTGTTATTGTCATCTAATCAGAAGCTTTCAGCTCATGAAGCGCTTGATGTTGAACAGGTTGTTGCCTATTCCATAGACATACGGGCTGACTGCGGTGTAAAAGGTGGTGATGAAGAGCTCCAGCTCTGACCACAGAGGGACGGTGTGAGGGTCAAAGGCCAGGTGCTGCAGCAGATAGACCGTCCAGTTGAGCTGGAACAGGGTCATGGCCGCCAGGATGGCCAGCGTGCTGCGGTGGAACGAGGATGTCCTGGACCGCTGATGGGACGTCACAGTCGCTGCGCTCGGATCCTGCCGGGCCCTCACCGTCTTCTGCTGGACTATTAGACTCCTGACGATCATGGTGCTCGTGAGCGTGACGATCAGCAGCGGGAGCAGGTTACACACCAGAAGGAAGGAGTACTTGTAAAGACGGTTGCGAGTCGGGCACCTGGTTAACGAGCACTGGAAGAAATCGACCGGACAGCCCGGAGACGAGGAGTTCAGGTGACTCCAGTCCAGGTTAATGAGAAGCATGGGCAAACTGAAGACAAGAGCCACTGCGCCGCAGAACACAGACAGAAACACGGCCGAGCGCAGACGGTCCATGAGCACGGGCAGGTTGACCCGCGTGTGGACGTCCCGCAGCTTCTGATAGCGATAGATGCTGATGAGAACCGTGAAGAGGATGCTGGAGATCTCCCCGAAGATGGAGAGGAACTTCAGGCCTCTGCAGCTCCACACACTTATACTGCGAGAGGAACGCAAGAGCAAGATGTCGTAAACGTCCACGATCACGATCTCCTCCAGATTCGCTGAGGCCAGTCCGAGCAGAAAGATCTCGAAGGACTTCAGGTGAGGCGTTTGAAGGATGGAGATAATCAGGACTGTGTTTCCTAAAACACCGAGGACGGAGATGATAAGCCTCAGAGCCAGAAGATCCACGGAAGAGCCCTCCATCGCTCATCTGATGTGTTCTGCAGCAGTGTTTCTGCTCCAGCGGATCAAAGCATCTGTGATGTCACTGCATCCTGCTTAATTGGAGCTTAAGGAGAAGCTGGAGAAGCTGGAGAAGGGTGTAATTGATGCCTTAGAGCTTTGGTGTCCTTCATCTGGTGATGAGCAGGAGCTCCGGCTTAATTTCTCCATGGAGTTTGGCCTCACATCTTCATCACTGACTTCATGATTGACAATGAACATTGGCTTCCAAGCAGAGCAGCTTTCATTATTTATAATTAAACACATTTAACTGCGTCACACGAGTGTTTGACTAATCTCATTTACAGATCTCTCAATCAAGAAAATCTTTATTTAAATCTAAAAATCTTAAATCTTTATTAAATCTAAATCTGTTATTGATAATAATACAAAGGTGCTTGTAGATGCTTTTGGTTTTTATGCCAACCTCACATGATTTGGTGTATATACACACACACATTTAAATCACGATTTATTGCCTTTGTGATTTAATTGCAAAGCCCTAGTAACAACAGTTCTCACTAAAATATTAATAGTTATCAAAACTTAGTATTTGTCACCACTGTCATCAGATAAAGGCAATAACCCAATGCCACATTTATGTATTCTGATTTATAACATTACTATCAGAGCTGGGTAGATTAATTACGTGATTAGATGACAAACATTGTAGTTAGTAACGTAATCTTGTTCCATATTGATATAAAAGTGCAAAGAGTAAGAAAATATATTGCATTCTTTGTTATTAACATCATGAATTGAATTCAACATTGCAGAGTTACACAAACTGGTGCAGAGCTTCCGACTCTTTGGGACATCTGGAGAATCAGTTGTTCGGAGAAGGAAAGGTGAACACCTCCATGAGTCCAGTGTTGAGCCAACAGTGAAGCATCCTGAGACCAGTCGTGTGTGTGTGAATGACTCTCTCATAATTCTGCCCAAAAAACGCTGCCATGAATAAAGAATGGTATCAAAGCATCCTGCAAGAGCGACTTCTTCCAACGAACCATGAGCAATTTGGTGATGATGCGTGCATTTTCCAGCATGATGTCACATGTCACAAAGCAAGAGTGATAAAAAAAGCGGCTTGAAGATTATTACACTGAAATTTTGGATCTGTGGCCAGCAGGGGCGGATCTATCGGGGTGATGGCAAATGCCACCCTAAAAGAAAGCCTTGCCACCTCTACTGCCACCCCAGTTGGCAACAACGAATTAAAGGTTATGGCCAATTTGAAAATTTACGAGCGCGAATCTTTTGTGATTCGTGATCCCGCTCCGAACTCCCAAACTGACTCAAATGATTCGCGAATCCGCTTCGAACTCTCGAATTGATTCAAATGATTCGCGAATCCGCTCCGAACTCCCGAACTGACTCAAATGATTCGCGATCCCCAAATGATCCGCTTCGAACTATCGAATTGATTCAAATGATTCGCGAATCCGCTTCGAACTCTCGAATTGATTCAAATGATCCGCTTCAAACTCTCGAATTGATTCAAATGATTCGCGAATCCGCTTCGAACTCTCGAACTGACTCAAATGATTCGCGATCCCCAAACTGACTCAAATGATTCGCGAATCCGCTTCAAACTCTCGAATTGATTCAAATGATTCGCGAATCCGCTTGGAACTCTCGAATTGATTCAAATGATCCGCTTCGAACTCTCGAATTGATTCAAATGATTCGCGAATCCGCTTCGAACTCTCGAATTGATTCAAATGATTCGCGAATCCGCTTCGAACTCTCGAATTGATTCAAATGATTAGCGAACCCGCTCCGAACTCCCGAACTGACTCAAATGATTCGCGATCCCCAAACTGACTCAAATGATTCGCGAATCCGCTTCGAACTCTCGAATTGATTCAAATGATCCGCGAAGCCGCTTCGAACTCTCGAATTGATTCAAATGATTCGCGAATCCGCTTCGAACTCTGGAATTGATTCAAATGATTTGCGAATCCGCTTCGAACTCTCGAATTGATTCAAATGATTCGCGATTCCCCTTCGAACTCTCGAATTTATTCAAATGATTCGCGAACCCGCTCCGAACTCCCGAACTGACTCAAATGATTCGCGATCCCCAAACTGACTCAAATGATTCGCGAATCCGCTTCGAACTCTCGAATTGATTCAAATGATCCGCGAAGCCGCTCTGAACTCTCTAATTGATTCAAATGATTCGCGAATCCGCTTCGAACTCTCGAATTGATTCAAATGATCCGCGAAGCCGCTCCGAACTCTCGAATTGATTCAAATGATTCGCGAATCCGCTTCGAACTCTCGAATTGATTAAAATGATCCGCGATCCCCATAACTGACTCAAATGATTCGCGATCCCGCTCCGAACTCCCGAGCTGACTCAAATGATTCGCGATCCCGCTCCGAACTCCCGAGCTGACTCAAATGATTCGCGAATCCGCTTGGAACTCTCTAATTGATTCAAATGATCCGCGAAGCCGCTCCGAACTCCCGAACTGACTCAAATGATTTGCGATCCCCATAACTGACTCAAATGATTTGCGATCCCGCTCCGAACTCCCGAAACGGGGCACCATCCCCAGTCGCTCCAAAAAAAAAAAAAAAACTTCCTCCATTCTCCCATCCTCGCTCGCGACCGCTCGCACCTCATGTTTGCGGCTGAATGTTCATAATTGATGGATGAATCCAATCCAGCGAAGAGAAAAGAAAACTAAAAGTTAAAAAAAAAAAATTTAGGGACCGTCTCTAAAGTTACATGCGATATTGGTACACACTTTTCTAACGTCAGTAGCATTTGAGGAGAATGACTTATAGTCATAAAAACAACTGTAATTGTTCATCTAGGTGTCAGCTATATTGCACATTTGAATTAAATGTTTGATATTTATTAAAATAATCTGTAAATCATATGTAGATTATGCTATTTGCTTAGTAAAGTATACTTAAAAGATATTCTAAAGCATTATTTTAAAGGAATATCACACAAGTTTTCATAGAAGTTTTAATTTAAGCTTGCCAAAACAATAACACCGTATTTTTCAAAAACAATTTCTAAAAGTACATTTGTATTTGTAACCATAATGTTTATTTATTTATTATTATTCAGTCCCTCCAGAAAAACGCGATTATGCGATCGCCTGATTTAATGCATACAGCCAAGGGCCGCATATTTATGCGAGGGTCGCATTTTTTCAAATACGCCGCACTTTCGCCGCATAAATTGCCGATTTCAGGAAGCAAAATATGCGGAGGTAGAATGATTTCATAATAATAATAATTTTGGTGGCAAAAAAGTCACATATCTTATCAGAAAGTTGAAAAATTTTGCGTTTACTTCACACAAGTAAATCGCCATTATTTCCCAATGGGAACCTTATGAAGTGACGTAATTGCGCGATGTGAACATCATCTGTGAACCCCGCGGTGAAACCAGGGTGAAAGACGCAAATCATTCTCATCTGCCAACAAAAATAAGCGCAAAAGAGCGCGAAGCAGTTACCCGGTGTGTTACATGACAGTGGGGGCAAATTATTTTGAGAGAGGGATGAGGATCAGGATGGCGAATGATAGGCCGTTAGTTTTCATTTTCACAGTGGACTGTTGTAGTTTCATTCAGAAGTTGATGCACCTCTACAGTTGTAAGATTGTACTTTTTTGTTACAGAATAGTACCAAAACCTTACAGTTGTAAGTATATTAGTAGTATGTAAAATGATTTACTTTGCAATAAGAGATTGCACTTTGCAATTCCTGTAAAACTGCATTTGTATATTTGTGTGTATATTTTATTTGTATTTATTTTTACAGAAGTTGTTGAATATTCCTTTTGTAAAGCTAGAGAACTTGTTTGACTCAATGTTTTGTAAGTTTGAGCCATGTGTTAATTAAGGTCTGAAATAAAACAGAATGAGAACTTAAATATTATGTGATTTAGTATGCTTGCTTATCATAGGAAGTCATAATAAATTACTCTTTACAGTAAGGTAGTGAGAAGCCTAGTGAGAACAGGGTGTGTGTGTGGGGGGGGGGGGGGGGTCAACTTTTTTTCTCTTTTTCATCAAACCGCAGTTTTTGCAAGTTCCCACAATTTCATCGCATAAGATTGCAAAAATATCCCGCATATTCCATCGCATTTTTTAAGAAAACCTGCCGCAAAATCAAGGATTTTTGCCTGCAACAAAAAATAATCTGCGTTTTTCTGGAGGGACTGGTTATTGTCAGCTGATAAAACCTATCCTTCAGGGACAATATTCATATAACATCTGAGGCTAAATGTAGCTCTTGACTGGTTGAGTTAGATGATGATTAACACTAAACTGTAGAAAATCACTTGAGTCTCCCCAGCTGGAAATGGCTGTTAAAGTCTTGTGTTTCTTATAATAAACTGACATATTGATAAGACTGAATCTTTTATAATGCTCTTAATGACATGTGGATGCATACTGTATGCATTAGTGAGTGTGTGGTGCTTATGGGGTATGGTCACTTATTCCTTATATGAACTGTTTCAGATGCAAGACATTGATTGCATGAGATTAAGTTTGTAAATGATAGTCTGTGTCCTTTTGTAGTGTGCACATTCATCATCAAACTGTGAAACTGTGACTAAATTCAGTATATATACGTCTGCCATATGTTGCCACCCCTCAAAAATTTCTGCCCCCTTCTCGCCACCCCATCAATATTTTTCTAGAATATTTTTCCGCCCCTGCTGGCCAGGCAACTCCCCGGATCTCAGTCCCATCAGAACCTGTGGTCAGTCCTCAAAAGACGAGTGGACAAACAGAAGCACACAAATTGTGATCAACTAATAAGGTAAGAATGGATGGTCATCGGTCAAGATTTGGCCCAGAAGCTAATATCCAGCATGACGGAGTGAACTGCAGGTTATGAAGAACAAGAGTAAACACTGTAAATATTGACTCATTATTCATTTTATTTTATTGCCAATAAAACCTTTAAAACTCATGATATGCTTATCAGCTTCTCATGATATGCCAATCAGGATTTATTTAAGATAATTTCTTATTTTCTTCTTCAATATATTTCTATTTCTATTCATATGTTAAATGTTAGCCTACTCTGCTCCAACTCCAAATCCTTCAGGAGTCAGAAACCAAACCACCCTCTATATCAAACTCATGAATATGTAATCACAGCGAGACGTCATGCGTCACAGAGGCCAATCAGATCGCCGCACGCGCTGATTAGCTCCGCTGGAGTCGGTGGAGATTCAAACGCGGCTGAGCGCGACTCGCTTGAGTTTACTGTAGTGTTTACTGGAGTTTTACCTCGCTCGTGTGTGAATGCTGGACTCTGAGGGACATGGAGACTTTCACCATCAAGAGTCGCATTAAGAGTCTCCTGCGCTCGCCGTCCATCAAACTCAGAAAGAGAAGCGGCCGCTTCAAACACAGTCTGTCCAGCCAGGTAAAGAAACTCACTGCTGTTATCATCAGCATCTCTCATTATTATTATTATCACAATTATTATTATAATCATAGCGCTGCGGTTCAGAATGTATCTGAACACCCAGACGTTAATTTGTGACATTCATCAAATGTCTGCTCACTGTAACAAACATCGAGCGCAACATGTAACGAGTTCTGAAGAGTTCGCGTCCTTTGATCTGTTGCTGATTGAGTTTCGTTCATTGCGCTGATGATTAGTTCGTCTTTTGATCTTGTGTGACTGAAGATCTCAGGGGTTTCATGTTGACCCGCTCTTCATTTGCGGACAGAATCGGATGATGTTGTCAGTGTTTCACTCTTTCACACATCAATGATATCGACAGAACAAACCTCTTAAACACATCATCAGCACATTCCCATGATGCTCCTGTGTTGACTTTGAGCTCTTGAATCCGAGCGGAAGGTCTTTAACTCTGAGGAACAATGATCATTAATGTCATTAATCAGCACTAAAGTTCAGTTCAGTATCAGTTCTTTCCCACCTTGAAAACCTTTTATGTCAAAACATATAGTATATTTAAAACATAATTTATTTATTGTATTTATTATATATTACAAATTTCAATATATAGAATCCATTATATATTATTACTATGTTCAAGTATTTATTTAAAAAACATTGTTTAGACTTCCCCATAAATGTTTAGTTGTCTGTGCAGTACAGTGATATTTATTTTGCTCACTCTTTGTGTGGATTATATAATAGTTTGTGTGTTTTCTGTTGTCTCAGGTGACTCTTGAGAAAGTTCTGGGCATCACGACTGCAGGAAACAGTGGTTTGACATGCGATCCGTGTTCAGGAACCGTGGCCTATCCGGCCGGGTGAGCTGACTCAGGATGACTAGTTCTCAAAAAGCGTTTTTAAGTTATTTAGTTTAAATAGGTTCTTTATGTGGAAAGACATAATGTTAAATTAATAAATGCATTGGATTAAATATGGCATCTTCCTGTTTTCTACAGTAGGTGTGTTGTTAACAGTAAGGAAAGCAGATCTCAATCCTTGTGGCTCTTTCCCGAGAGTATTACAGCGATTAACCAGCTTTTAATGAAAATACAAAGATTAGTTGAAGGTTTAGGCCTATTAATGGACTCACACACTGAACGCAGTGCTTGTTTCTGTTTCCTCCAGGTGTGTCGTTGTGTTACTGAACCCAGCCAAAAACACACAACAGCATCTCCTCAACTCATCCAGGTGAAGAGCCACACTTTCACACCTCATTCAGTAATGTCTTCCAGATGTTCAAGAATGTGATTCAAAAAAAAAAGAAAGTTGAGCATGTCCTAATGTGGCCATCTGCGATCAGGATGAGTTTGTGTCTTCATCAGGTTTGTAGAAATGTAGCACTGCATCAGTGTGTCATCAAAGGATGCTCTGCAGTGAATGGGTGCCGTCAGAACGAGAGTCTGATAAAAACATCCCAATAATCCACAGCACTCCAGTCCATCAGTGAACATCTGGAGAAGACAAAACCTGAAACACATCCAGCATTAAGATGATTTTAACTCAAACACATAGAGTCTATAATCCATAATAACACTTCCTCCAGTGAAAAAGTGTTCTGGTCTGAATCAGGAGAGAAATCTGCACAGATCAAGCAGCGTTTAAACAGATCTAAACTAATCTGTGAGAGACAACAGCAGATGTTTCACTGGAGGAAGTGTTATTATGGAGTTATGAAGAAACACACTCATCCTGATCTAGGCTTGAGGACATTTATTTCATTTTGATTTATGAATCCATTAACCTGTGTGTTGTGAATCTTCTGTGGTCCGTCAGGAAGAGCATCAGCGCGTTGTCGTTCTCGTCAGACGGCCGGTATCTGGTCACTGGAGAGGTCAGAGGTCACTCTCACAGGTGTGTGGTCAGGGGTTGTGTGAGTCGCTAACGGTCAGTGTGTGTGTTCAGAGCGGTCATCTGCCGGCGGTGTGTGTGTGGGACGTGAGCGAGGGCTCGCTGGTCTCTGAGCTGCTGGAGCACAAGTATGGCGTGTCCTGCGTGGCCTTCTCTCCCAACGGCAAATACATCGTGAGCGTGGGGTCACAGCACGACATGAGCGTCAACCTGTGGGCCTGGAAGGTACAGTCATTACCCATCATGCCCTGCAGCTTTCCCTGCATCACTACATGTGTTCCCTCTGTGGTTCCTGCAGAAGAGCGCTCTTATAGCAGTCAATAAGGTGTCCAGTAAGGTGACGGCCGTGTCCTTCTCCGAGGACGGGAATCATTTCGTCACGGCGGGGAACCGACACGTCCGCTTCTGGTATCTGGATCCGTCTCACGCTCATCAGGTGCGTTACATCACTACAGTAAAGAGAGCTTGTTTATAAGAGTGCAGTGTGTGATGGAGCGTTCCCATGATGCTCTGCAGCAGGTGTGTCCCGTGCCGCTGATGGGCCGCTCGGGGCTCCTCGGGGAGCTGCAGAATAACTTCTTCTGTGACGTGGCGTGTGGACGAGGCCTGAGGTCCGACAGCACCTTCTGTGTGACGGCGTCGGGGCTGCTGTGTGAGTTCAACGCTCAGAGGGTTCTGGACCGCTGGGTGCACCTGCAGGTCAGTCAGGTCACATGACCTCCAGCGCCGCTTCCTGTGGCTCTTCCTCACGTGTGTTCGTGTGTCCAGACGGGTTCGGCGCGCTCGCTGGCGGTGACGGAGGACCTGATCTTCTGCGGCGGTGCGAACGGGACGGTGCGTGTGTTCGGGGCGTCTGACCTGCGCTTCATCAGCACACTGCCCCGTCCACATCCTCTGGGCGTCCAGCTGTCCGCCGCCACACAGCCCCGGTGAATACATCATCTTTGTAATGTCTTGGATGTAGTTGTGTAGTGATGGATGCGTCTCGCAGCGCACAGGTTTATGGGTCGAGTGTTGATTTGATCTGGTTGTGAACGTCTCTTCCTGCAGAGCTCTGTTAACCCTTTAACGGCTGTGATTAGCAGCGAAAGACTGTCACACATTCACTCCTCTGTTCTTCAGGCATCTGGTCAGCAGAACACCGGACGCCTGTTACCCGGACTCGGTGGCGGTGACCTTTGACCCCGTGACCCGCTGGCTGTCCTGTGTGTATAATGACCACAGTTTATATGTGTGGGACACGAGAGACCTGCACAAAGTGGGCAAAGTTCACTCGGCGCTTTATCACTCGTCCTGCGTTTGGGATCTCCAGGTGAACATCCGCTCACATACACGTCTGCATCCATTATCAATATTAATATCAATACTATAGCTTTTTCTGTTGAGCACAACTGTGACAACACACTCTTTCTGTAGCCTTTTATTACCCAACCAGTCAAAACTTTTTATCACTTTAATTTAAACCATTTTTGTTTCTTTTTTGCTCAACAAGGCTATGTTTATTTGATCAAAAATACAGTAAAAATGTTAAATATTATTACAATTTAAAATATCAGTTTTCGTTGTGAATCTGTTAAACTGTAATTTATTTCTGTGATGTGCATCTGTATTTTTATTTTTTATAAATTTATTAATGTCTTTAATGTCATTTTCACGTTCAATTTAATGCATCACAGAAGAAGATGAATAAACGCATTATTTTTGTTAAAGGGAAATTACTGAAGAAGAACTGGAGTAATGATAATGAAAATTCAGCTTTGATCACAGAAATCAATTGCAGTTTAACAGATATTCACATATAAAAGTTATATTAAATAGCAGTAACCTCTCACAATTTTCCTGTGTTTTTGATGAAATAAATGCAGAAGATAAAAAGCATTTTGAAAAGAGTGTTTCCTTCTTTCATGATCTGTTCCAGATGTTTCCCAGTAAGAGCGACGGGTCCAAGCCCACGTTTGGCTCGTCTGATGCGTTCCTCTCGTGTTCGTCTGATGGTTCTGTGCGTCTCTGGAGTTCAGACGGCGTTCACGGCCGTAACGTCCTGAGTAACGTAAGTCCAGCTGCTGAGCACCGAGTGTCGTGATGACCAGTGATGAAGTGACTCTGAACTCTCACAGGATCTTCATCACATCTTCTACATGGAGGACAGCACCGCCGCCCTGCTGGACGTGGAGGGAACTGACATCGCTGGCTCAGAGAAAGCCGAGGGATGGAGTGGTGATGGCAGGAGCGGGATCAGAACCATCTGTGTCAGTCCGGACGGGAGACACCTAGCATCCGGAGACAGAAAGGGCACACTCAGGTCCAGATGATCATGTCAAATTCCCATGAAAATACCATCTTTACATCATTTTCATAATATTTTTTTATTTATTTATTCACTTTTATTTTGTAATTATTTTCAGTTTATTAGAGTAAAATTATTCATTTATTTGCAATTATTTTCTTTCTTATTTATTTGGTTATTTTATTTACTTATTATTATTATTATTATTCACTTTTTTCATTTAATTATTTTTTATTATTTTCGGTTTATTCGTGTAAAATCATTAATTTACAATCATTTATTTTAAATTTGCATTTATATTTTCACTTACATTTATTTTAAATTATTTTCATAATGTTTATGTATTTTATTCATTTATTATTTAACTATTTATTATTCATTTTCTGTTATTTATTTACTTTATTATTATGTTTTTTGTATATATATTTCATCTTGTGTTGATGTGGTGACAGGATTCATGATCTGACGAGTATGAAGGAGCTGGTGAAGGCTGAGGTCCATGACTCTGAGATCTTATGTCTGGAATACTCCAAACCTCCGTCAGGTGTGTGTGTGTGTGTGTGTGTTCAGATCAGAGCGTTTCTCTCTCTCTGTGTGTGTGTGTGTGACTGAACGTGTGTTGGACAGGTGTGAATCTGCTGGCCACTGCGAGTCGAGATCGTCTGATCCATGTGCTGGACGCTGAGGAAGACTACAGTCTGCTGCAGACTCTGGACGAGCACTCGTCCTCCATCACGTCTGTCCGCTTCGCTGGTGAGAGCTCGATGTAATCTAATGATACACTAGCAGACGTGCGGTAGGTGTTGATCTTGTGATCTTGTGATTGTCCGTGATGTTTGGATCCAGCCGGCGGTGACGGGACTCTGCGGATCGTCAGCTGTGGAGCAGATAAGAGTGTTTACATCCGCACTGCTCACAGAGTGAGTCCTGAGAAAACCACCACAAGCTCTGCTCCTCTGTAACAAAACTCTGCTCAGGGTTTGAGTTAATGATACTAACTCTGGTTTGTTTAGACGGAGCGAGGAGCTGAATTCAAGCGGACTCATCATGTGGTTCGGAAGGCGACTCCTAATGACATGGATGTGGATCCCAGCTGCAAGTACGCGGCCGTGGGCTGTCAGGACCGCAGCATCCGGTGAGGACACAGACGCTGGTCTGAGCGTGTGATGGCTGGAGTGGAGATGGTTTGATGATGTTGGTGTGTGTCTGTGGTTCTCTAGAGTGATCAGCATCAGCAGCGGCAAACAGAAGAGATCCTTCAGTGGCTCTCCGACTGAAGACGGCGGTTTGCTGAAGGTCAGATCACTGTCACCGTGATGCTAACAAACACCTGACGTGTGTTCACACACAGAACAGTGACTATAATGAAACCACATCAGTCTGTTTATTGACTGTTTATACACAAGCTCTTTATAATCAGATGTATTCTGATTGGCTGTAAATGTCTCTTCTGAAAGTGATTCGTGATATTTTTCTTCTGTGGTGTAATTGTTATAGTTGTGGTGTTGACTTTTACTCAATAAATTAAAACTGGGGTAGTATATAAAAATTGACAAAATGAATCAAATTATAATTTAGTATTATTGACATACGATTACATTTTGTATTAATATTTTGAATTAGATTTTATTTTTAGATTTTCTGCTTTTTTGTTAATATAAATAATTCTAATTTTATGTGCGTGCGTGTGTTCACTACTCAATGCTGTGTGTGTGTGTGTGTGTGTGTACACTTGATGGGTAAAATGCAGAGCACAGATTCAGAGTATAGAACACCATACTTAGCTACATGTCACTTTCAATTTCATAAGTTAAAGATGTTTTTGTATATTTTATTTAATTTGACATTTATTTCAAGTAGCATTTTTATGGTTTAGTTTTAGTCCGCTATAATATTAACCCTGCTGTGAACTCCTCTGTGTTAAAACCACTGATCAAACCTCCACTGCCCACAGACAGACTAATGGGTGGGGCCAAAATGAAAAGTGCATTATGGGTAATGTGGTTTTTGGTCAACTTTGTGGGGTCCCCACAGCCCTTCCTCTGTTTGTTTTTCTCATCATGTTGCACCTATTTTAAAAAAGCCAAATTGCATTGAAAGCCAGCAGTGCATCGCTTCATTCAGTCATGGATCGGTCTGCTTCTACTGTTTGTGTTCTGTCAGTGAAGTGTAGTTTGTGATTTCTGCAGGTTCAGATTGATCCGTCGGGTCTGTTTGTGGCGTCCAGCTGCTCAGATAAGAACATCAATCTGATTGACTTCCAGACCGGAGAGAGCCTGGCCACCGTGTTCGGACACTCTGGTAACATCGGCCTTCTTCTGTCTTCCTCACTGTGTGGTGATGCTGACTGTGATGATGGTGATTGGGGCAGTGATGGTGACTCTGTGTTTCCTGTTGGCAGAGAACATCACGGCTCTGAGGTTCAGCAGTGACTGCAGGCGTCTGCTCTCGTCTTCAGCTGACAGGTTTGACTCCAGCTGTTCTTCTGTTCAGCTCCTGTCATGCTGTGGATCTCACTGACTGCATCTGTTGTGTTTCAGCTGTATATTTGTGTGGCGACTCGCTCCTGAACTCACTATCAATATGAGAGAGAGACTGTCTGCGATCAGACACCGTGACCGGACGTCCAGCTTCAGGAGCAATCCCTTCAGGTACAGGAGCGTTTGACATCTGCATCATGTGCGTTTGAGTGGTTAAAGCCTGGTCATTTGGATATAATTGAGTTTGTGTCTGTTTCAGACGTTCTTCTGTGCACAGATCCACATCCATCATGAGCTGGCCATCTAAGAACGACCAGGAAGAAGAGGAAGAGGAAGAGATGAAGACCGCTGAAGAGACGGGTCAGAACCTTTACTCTAAAGAAGGACTTCTGGTTTTATATACACCAACTTATGGATACGATAACCTAAGAGTAACACAAAACTTTCCACAGTATTTTTATTTTTTGGGGAATATTAAATGTACACAACAACAGTTCAGATCTAGCTGACTTCTGGATACAGATTTGCCCCCAAATATGGTTAAACGGGTACAAATCAGGATCATTATAAACGTATAAAACAAATAAAAAGAAAAATGCACGAGAAATACTTAAACTTGAGCTAGAATTAAAAAGAAAACATACAATATAAAAATTAAAACATAATCAAAGGACTAATTAAACTTACTGATGTAAATGTGATGTGGAATAAAGTGTCTGATGCTGTCACCTTCTCTCTTATAAAGGTGCATCTGATGAAACACAGCTGAAGGTGAGTATCTTTCACTGGAGCTTGCTGTAAAGCTGCATGATCTGAAGTCACATGACCGTACAGACACGCTGACCATCGTCTGACGCTCGTGTGCAGGAGGCGTCTGTAGACTCGAGTGTGGCGTGCCGTCCTCGCAGGCGCTGGTCCAGTCGTGTGGGATCGCTGGAGCTCATGGTGAAGTCCATGCTGGAGCTGCGGCAGCTCGATTCACTCTCTGAAGCTCCAGTCCAGAGCAGAAGCAGCACTGACCGACCGCGGGACGAGGAGCGAGGCAGCACCTCCAGCCTGCAGGTCACTGTTACTCAGCCCAGTTCATTTCTGTTAATAAGCATTTGAACTGCAGATATTTTGATATAATTATGTTGCAAACTTAAAATGGATTTATTCAAATAAACATGAAACATTCATGTGGTTCTGTGTTGTTCAGGACTGGAGTCTCCGGCGTCCTCGTGACTCGGCCTGGCTGGTTCCCGTCGGTGCTCCAGAACCCGAGGGTGTGGTTCTGTACCCAGATTACGGTCCCAGCTCCAGCAGCCTGCCTGGGCCGTCCTACCGGAGACAGGCTCTGTCTGAGAGCGTCGAGCACGAGGAGAGAGCAGAAGCTCAGAGTCCCATCAGTGGAGCCTCCATGGGCTACGGCAGCGGAGGATCCAGTCCAGACCACCGACACCAGGGTGCAACCTCACACACAAGGGATATTAGGAATAAATACAATTTAAAAATGCATATTTTACTTTAGAATTAAAACCCTGAAAATTACTTTTTTACTCTGAAGACTTCTTTTGAATGTTAATGATCCTTTTATGAAACTCTTTTTTTTGTGTGTGTTCACACTTGGGTTTTTCTTTACAAGGATCCAAACAACTTGAGTTTTCATGTTCACAACTCATTCAGTATGATTGCAAACAGAAGTCAATGAAAGAATTATTTTCCAGTTCAATGATGATTCAGTGATGCGGTCATGCAGTTCAATTCTCTTCCAGTAGTGTTTGTGCAATCAGTCAAGGTTCCCCAAGTAAACAAGCCAAAGCAACCAAAACTCCATGGGTTACAGAAATGGAGGAAAAACCTTGGGAGACACTGCTCAGTCGGGTGCCAGTCCTCCTCTGACCAGACGAAACTAGCATGATTTGGTTAAATTCCAGGCTGCAGCACAGGTGCAGAGGGCTCACCTGGTTCCTGTGGTCTTGTGCCGATGGTCGTTCTAGTTGACGATGTCTTCGTAGGGGATCTGTCTCTGGGACTCATCTAGTTGATGTGGTCTACACTTACATTCTGAGCTGTAGGTCATCTCTATGTGCTTATCCACCATCTGATCTGGATGCAGACTGGATCTGGTGGCTACGGAATAAGAGAGAAACATACTAATATAAGAGTAGATGACATTCTTCTAATGATGTAACAAGTGAATTGTGTGTTATGGGAAGTGTTCCCGGTTCTGAAAAATCTAAAAATACTTTAATTATAGAAATGTGTTAGTATGTTATGTGTTAGCCAGGTTAAAGAGATGAGTCTTTAATCTAGATTTTAACTGCAAGAGTGTGTCTGCCTCCTGAACAATGTTAGGTAGGTTATTCCAGAGCTTGGGAGCCAAATAGGAAAAGATCTGTCTGTTTTCTGAATTGTGTATTGTTGGGCCACTGAGAAATATAGAGCTGAGTATCATCAGCATAACAGTGAAAGCTAACACCATGTTTCCTGATGATATCTCCCAAGGGTAACATATAAAGCGTGATGAGTAGCGGCCCTAGTACTGAGCCTTGAGGTACTCCATACTGCACTTGTTATTGATATGATACCTTGATACTGCCTTTTATTTTTATTTTTTTGATGGAAAAGCGATATTTGAGATCGGCCTGTAATTAATTCTCTAGGATCAAGTTATGTTTTTTTAAATGAGACCCTTAATAAGAGCCAGTTTGAAGGATTTTGGGACATGACCTGTTAGTTAGGTAGCCAAGTACAAACTCTAAGACTATGTGCCATATTTCTAGAGAGAAAAGCTGCACCACCCCGGAGGGATAAAGATTATCACTTTTCAGTTGGTCAGGTCTGCCCCGAAAACTCGTCCAATGTTATTCCACCACTTAGACATCCAGCCATTGAGTGAAGACATTCTGGTGTGTATTTTGTCACCACGGAAAGGAAGGGAGGGTACCAGAGCAAATTATAGTTTCTGATATTGCACTAATATATAAATATATGCACCTGCAAGTTTCAGAGTGTTGTGTTTTATGTTTCATATCTGAACATTCATGTAGCTCAAAACTGGTGTCATGGGATCAGTTCCAAGGGAATTCATGATAAAAGTCATCAAATCCATGAAAGCAACAGTAACTTGTGAATCCACCAGTAACTGCTCAGATGAAGCACAGAGATGGAGAATCATGAGCTGTTTCTTCTCTCAGATGTGGAGGCGCTGGGCTCTGATGATGAATCCTGTGACGGTAACACACGACTGATCTGTGAATCTGAGAGTGTTCCACATCAGGAGGTCAGGAGACGCTCCGACATGCTGACGGACGGCAATCATGCAGGTAAACTCTAGTTTTTCTGCTTCTTTTGCAAGTCACTTTGGATAAAAGCATCGGCTGAATGCATGAATGTAATACTTTTGAATCTTTGATTTGTTCTCAGGGTCTCGGTTGAGCGCTGAAGGAAGCATCTCAGCATGTTTGCACATCCAGAAGTCCTCTAGCAGGTATTCTCACGATGATGGTCTGCTTTACTCCAGCTGCATGTATTGATGCAGTAACAGGATCTTCTCCACATGCAGGATGGACTCGGTGTTTCCTCATCAGACTCTCAGATCCAGTGCGGCAGTGAAGCCCACGGTCAGCGGCGTCAGGCCCCTGATGGAGGACACAGGAGAGCCCGATCGTCCAGAGCAGAGGAGCCACCCGTACCTGAGCCGTGTCTCCTGCCCTGGACTCCTGAAATCTGCTTCAGCACACAGTCTGAGCGCCGACCGTGAGTGTGTGGTCTGATCAAGCCTCTGATTTACATCTCACTGATTGAGAGGAAATGGTTTTCAAGAGCGTTCATCAAGCTAAGATACTTGATAAATAATAAATTACATTTTTGGTTTATTTTTCACCAAATGCCTCCAGAACAGTCTGAATATACAGCATGAGTCACATGGGATCATTTTACCAGTTTTGCTTTCTTTTTAAAAAAAGCTTTATTTTAAGGCTTTAAATGCACAATATTGTTAAAAACCTGACATTGCAACATTGCATTTCTGCACTGCAAAAAAAAAAAAATAATTCCAGAACACCACCCCCCCACCCCAAACATCCTTAAATCAAGGAGATGCAAAATAAACAAAGTATTGTTTTCTGAAAAATTATATGAAGATGAAATGACTATGCTTATGACAAGAAAAAAATATCTGCCAAAGTGAAAAAAAAAAAAAACTTTATTTAAAGGGAAAATGTTTATTCCTCTGACCTGACCGTACTGGCAGATTTTTTTTTTTTTTTTCAGGTCACTTAATTTTTTTATTTAAGAAAATAAGACTAATATCTTTTTTTCTTCTCAAATTATATATTTTACTTTGAAGACTCTTTGTTTTTTTTTTTTTTTTTTTAATCTGATCCTCAAAAAAAAAAACATCACGTGGATTTGCTTTGTACAAGAACCAAAACGAGTTAGAAATCTTTACTTGAGTTTTCATGCTTTGACTCATTCAGTGACTTAAAAATATTTTTTTAGTATCACTGTATAAAGTATAACTGAATATAAATATTACAGTTTTAAACAAAATAATTTGTACTAATACTATAATGAATGTAGTCACCATTGAACTATACTTATTATTAATAATATATATATTAGTTAAAGTATTTATTTGTCGCAGCAGGAAGGTCCCTGTCTCCGTCCCGTCTGCGGCGAGAGGCGCGTCCCGTCCTTCTGAAGCTCAGTTTGGAGAAGGTCGTCCCTCATCCCCCGTCCTCTCCTCATCCGTGGGACAGTCCGTCCCAGAGCCGTGTCCTGCGCTCCTACATGAGCCCCACCACCAGCTCCATGGCCAAAACCAGCCGCTCGGCGTCCGTCGGGGACAGTCTGCATGTGGGCAGCTCCTGCGAGAGTCTGGCCCCTGCGTCGAGCAGCTCGTCCTTCCTCACTAACTCTCCCAAAGCGCTTCCGTTGAGAGCCGTCAGACCCCGCATGAGTCAGCGCCAGAGCTGCCCGACCACATCGGCTTCATCTCAGAGCCTTCTGTCTGACCCGAGCTGCTCTTCATCATCCTCCTCCTCCTCCTCCAGCACAGACCCCCAGCAGACGGCTCGTCCTCGAGCGATGGAGAAGGCTGACGCTCCTGATGAAGGTTTGCAGCGGCGACGCTCTTCTTCTTCTATCGGTTCACGCTGTGTTCGTGCTCTCACAGTCATTGGTTACAGCATGTGTTCTGTCTCCTGATGTCATGAGCTCATCTCTGGAGTCTGTATTGCTGATGTTGTTGACAGATGTTCCGGTCGGTCTGGAGATCTGCAGACGGGCCGCAGCTGACCTGTGCAGCAGCGTGAGGACGGCGACGCGGCTCTACAGGACGGTGAGTGACTAGCGTTTGTCTGTACTGAGTCTGTCACAGAGTCATTCTCACTGTGTGTGGTGTTTCAGCTGATCTCCCATGATGCCGAGCGCAGTGTGGAGCGGCAGCAGATGCGTCAGCTGATGTCAGACACGCTGATTCACGTGCGATCGGAGCTGGATTCAGTGTCCGGAGTCATTCGGATGGAGGAGGGCAAGGAGACGCTCGCCTTACTGGAGCAATACTCACAACTGCTGCTGCGCTCGGTGGAGAGGAGACTCGTTCAGGACGAGTAGAGTGTGTGTGTGTGTGTGTGTGTGTGTGTGTTTCACGTGTGTATATTTGAACTTCTGATCTCAGGTGTTTCACCCGTGTCATTTACTCTTGTGGATGTTAATAGTTTTTATTTTTACAAGAGTATTTGTGTTCTTAATTATTTTTAATGTCCGTTTTTATTGCCAAATAAGTTTATAATGTGTGTGTAATCTGCAGTTCGTCAGTGTTTTGTCTTATTTAATGACACAGTAATCAGCTATGGATTGTATTTATTCATCATTGTTTGTTTGACCTGATTTTTTGCACAATAAACTGAAATATGTTATAAATGCAGGTAGATTTCTGATTCATTTACATTTGCTTTAAATCATGCTTTAATTCACACTCATCATTAGTGGGGTGTTGCATACATCAGTGTTATTCTGTTGAATATTCACAACATTACATTCAGCACAAATAATAAGTTTAACCGTGATATAATCCCAAGTTTCTCAGACATCTGGGTCTTGTCATACTGTACAGATATGACCGAATAAAAGAAAAGATGTTAGGTTTTGTTTGTTAGTTAACATCCCGGGAAATCCTCTATTTCTATAACTTTCACTTAACACTTCAATCAGTCAGCAAAAAAAAAAAACTAAACCTATGCTAAATAAGCAAGTTTACAAAAAGAGTAAATTCAGTATTTGTAATAATATAGCACAAGGAAAACAAGCAATGTTTGCAGGCTGGTCTTTTTTCTTTTTTTTTTTTACATAAATGCCTAACAAACAAAAAGAGATTCCCAAAATGATAATTTTTTAAATGAAGTTCTTATACCCTGTGTGAGCAGTCAGTAAGTTTTAGTCCAGTGTGAAAACATTAGCATTTGTATGAAGAAGAAACTCCTGTCCAGAACAGCGTGAGAAAAGACATCTGATGTTTGCACGCGAGCTGGTGAAGGTGTGTGTTTCTCTGAGAGATATCTCTGATGTTTAATACACTCTGCTGAGGATCACGGGAGCGTCTCCACGTTGACGGAAGTGAGCGTGACGTCATGCAGGATGTTGATGCGGTTGATCTGGTTGACCTCTCTGATGCGGTGCTGGAAGTCAAACGCAGGCGTGTTGTTGACGGCCACCTTGAACTCCGTGAAGGTGCAGAGGATCTTCATCTACAGAGAGACGTGAGGGTCAGAGTCATTCACTGTCTGGACTGTCCTGCTGCTTTAATTCCACCCATAAACGGGAAGCGCTTCAACACTCTGTTTTTAGGCAGAGGATCTCGCAGGGAGTCGTTTACCTCAAAGTGATGACCGGGCATGAAGGGGAATGGAGACAGAAGATCGCGCTCCTCTTTCCCCCAGCGCTCTCCCAGCTTGTGGTTGCGGACCAGAACCGGTTTCCCGCCCTCACTGAAGCGCGGGTTGATGTGAAGAGCGATGTCGTTACCGCGCAGGAAGTTGATCGTGAACCTGGAGGCAGAAGAAACATTAGTGACACTTTTGGTGTCAACAATTCCTTCAAAAGCCACTTGATGTTTTGATCGGGAGTCATTTATAGACAGAGTTCTCGCATGCAACTCTAGATGGCGCAGTCCGATAGGTCTAACTCGATCTGACCTAATGACATCATCATCACATGGCACTGCTGATTGGTTCTCTCTTATACCGGTAGCCAATGAGCTTGCTGCTCAACATTCAAATATATGAGTAGTTCTTACACTCCGCCATCATTTACTCTCTCCACATAAACAAATAGAAAATGATGTGTGCACTTACATCTTGGCGTCGGGTTTAATCTGTCCTCTGATAGTCAGCATCAGCTTGTCGTAGATGCCACGGGGAAAATTCATGTTGAATGGAACCGTCTGAAAACCAGAAAACATTAATTTGCTCAGGAACGTTTCTACATCATCTACTTGAGCTCAACAAACAGCAGATGCTCTCGGCTGGTTTGATTCAGAATTAGACAATCGTCAACACAACAGAGTTTAATAACTCTTTTACCAAAATGACTGAAGATGTGGAGTCTTTTTTTTTATGTGTCAAAATTAGTTTATGATTAAAATAAGAACAAATATACGGGCTCTGAAAATAATGTGAGTGGCGCTGTCGTTGTGTTTTATTAATTGCTCTGATGGATGTCTGTGGTGAAGCATCGATTCAGTGTCTTACTACAGGAGCGATGGCGGGTGCCGGGGGCCACTGCTGCGGCGCTCCTCCTGCGGGTCCCTGACCGGGCCAACCAGGCTGACCGGGATTACCGTGCCACGCCGGGGGGGCTGGAGAGGGCAGGTAACCTGTCGGGGTGGGGGGTTGAGCAGGCCAGCTCGGCTGAACGGGTGGATTCGGCTGGATTGGAGGGTTGGGTTGAACTGGTTGGGTTGGTTGAATCGGTTGGGTTGGTTGAGTTGGTGGGAAGGGTTGGGTTGGTTGGAAGGGTTGAATTGGTTGAGTTGGTTGGGTTGGTGGGTTTGGTTGGAGTGTTGGGGTGGTTGGAGGGTTGGGCCAGCCTGGTTGGGTGGGTTGGATCGGCCAGGTGGCAGGAACCGATGTGCTGGGCTGGTTAACAGGCCAGTTGGGCTGAGTGGGTTGGCAGGACCAGCAGGGTTGGCAGGGCTGACCGGGCCATTGCTGAGGGGTCGGTGGGTAAATGCCCTGCTGACCGGAGGACGGGCAACTCATGATGGACCTGAACCTGAGAAAAAAACCACCAAAGATCATCACAGACCCCCTCACCATCTGCACTGTGTCTGACTGACTGACCCCTGAACAGTGTCACATGATGATCATAACACTGTGTCCCTTAAGCACCTTAATATGAACCAGTTTGACCGTAGGGACGTCTCACTAGAACTGTACTGGTCATAAGTTAGGACAAAATATTACGTTTAGTTTTTTAAATGAAAGGAGTCTCTTCTCTTCACCAAGGCTGCATTTATTTGATCACAAAAACTGTTAAATCTTAAAGTTTAAAACATCTG
The DNA here is from genome assembly GCF_023724105.1 of Carassius gibelio. Taxonomy (NCBI): domain Eukaryota; kingdom Metazoa; phylum Chordata; class Actinopteri; order Cypriniformes; family Cyprinidae; genus Carassius; species Carassius gibelio. The sequence continues at coordinate 28,472,692 of NC_068390.1, forward strand.
TTTTCTGTGTGAATCTGTGTTAAAGTGTAATGTATTTCTGTGATGCTCCGCTGTATTTTCAGCATCATTCCTCCAGTCTTCAGTGTCACATGATCTTCAGAAATCAGAATAATATGATGATTTACTGCTCAAGAAACATTTCTGATTATTATCAGTGCTGAACACATGAATATTGTTTTTGTTAACATGATACATTTTATTCCTCAGGATTCACAGATGAACAGAAAGAACAGAATTTATTTGAAATAGAAATCTAACATTACAAATGTCTTTACTAACACTTTTGATCAATTTAATGTGTCATCATCATATTATTCTGATTTCTGAAGATCATGTGACACTGAAGACTGGAGGAATGATGCTGAAAATACAGCGGAGCATCACAGAAATACATTACACTTTAACACAGATTCACATTTTGACCATTAGTGTATATCCTTTAATATTTTTCAGTTATTTGAATTATTTGAAATACTCCACTAAAGTCGCATGCACATTCCTGGTGATCTAACACTGATCTGACGGCTAAAGCTGTGAATGTTAAAGCAGTATTTAAGATCTGAGGGTCAGACAGTGATATTTCAGAGTCTAGAGACCAGCAGCAAACACTGACACACGATGAGTGAGATCTTCAGACGCTGAGCGCTGTAAATCTACAACATCACAACCATCGGATCAGATCGATCCAGCTGTTCCAGCGAGCAGAAGAGAAGCTGAGGATCACGTACCTGTGGAAGAGCAGCAGAGCGACGATGAGCAGCAGACCGGCGTCTCCAGGAGTTTATATGAGTCTCCTCCTCATTCCTCCTCATTATGAGTCCGCGCCGGAGAAAGAGCTCTGTGTTCACCACAATCACAATCTGAACATTATATGACCTTCTGAAAGAATACAGACATTGTAAACAAAAAATGCATTTTTGTCTTGTTTTCCAGTACAAATATCTAAACATATTTATACTGATAAAATGCACAAGTCTTGATTTCTGAAAGAATTTATCAAAATGAAGTGACTGTATGCTTAAGATAAGAACTAACATGAGAAAATATGTGGTAAGATAAACTATTTAATGGGAAAACAAGTTTATTTTTCAGACATTTTTTCATTATTGTTTTAAGTGCAAAATAACTTAATTTTAGTTTGTTTTAAAGGAAATAAGTCTTATCTTATGTAAGATTGCATCTCAAGTAATTATAACTTAATGTAAGGATGTTTAGATATTTTTACTGAAAACAAGACCAAAAAAATTTATTTTGTGTGTGTAAGCTCCTAAAAGAGGTGCTTCCAGAAGTCATAGGTCCTCTTCTGACTATTATTAATTCCTCATTGTCATTAGGATATGTCCCCAAAACCTTCAAACTGGCTGTTATTAAGCCTCTCATCAAAAAACCACAACTTGACCCCAAAGAACTTGTTAATTATAGACCAATCTCGAATCTCCCTTTTCTGTCCAAGAAACTAGAAAAGGTGGTATCCTCACAATTATATTCCTTCTTAGAGAAAAATGGTATATGTGAGGATTTCCAATCAGGATTTAGACCGTATCATAGTACTGAGACTGCTCTCCTTAGAGTTACAAATGATCTGCTCTTATCATCTGATCGTGGGTGTATCTCTCTATTAGTTTTATTGGATCTTAGTGCTGCGTTTGACACAATTGACCACAGCATTCTTTTGCATAGACTTGAACACTTTGTTGGCATCAGTGGAAGTGCATTAGCATGGTTTAAATCGTACTTATATGACCGCCATCAGTTCGTAGCAGTGAATGAAAATGTATCATATCGATCACAAGTGCAGTATGGAGTACCTCAAGGCTCAGTACTAGGGCCGCTACTCTTCAAGCTTTACATGTTACCCTTGGGAGATATCATCAGGAAACATGGTGTTAGCTTTCACTGTTATGCTGATGATACGCAGCTCTATATTTCCTCGCAGCCCGGTGAAACACACCAATTTGAAAAACTAATGGAATGCATAGTCGATATAAAAAACTGGATGACGAGTAATTTCTTACTGCTAAATTCTGAAAAAAAACAGAGGTGTTAATTATAGGACCTAAAAACTCTACTTGTAATAACCTAGAACACTGTCTAAGACTTGATGGCTGCTCTGTCAATTCTTCGTCATCAGTTAGGAACCTAGGTGTGCTACTTGATCGCAATCTTTCCTTAGAAAGCCACGTTTCTAGCATTTGTAAAACTGCATTTTTCCATCTCAAAAATATATCTAAATTACGGCCTATGCTCTCAATGTCAAATGCAGAAATGTTTATCCATGCATTTATGACCTCAAGGTTAGATTATTGTAATGCTTTATTGGGTGGTTGTTCTGCACGCTTAGTAAACAAACTACAGCTAGTCCAAAATGCAGCAGCAAGAGTTCTTACTAGAACCAGGAAGTATGACCATATTAGCCCGGTCCTGTCCACACTGCACTGGCTCCCTATCAAACATCGTATAGATTTTAAAATATTGCTTATTACTTATAAAGCCCTGAATGGTTTAGCACCTCAGTAATTGAATGAGCTCCTTTTACATTATACTCCTCTACGTCCGCTACGTTCTCAAAACTCAGGCAATTTGATAATACCTAGAAAAACAAGTTCTACAGTCCGTTTTAACCTCATATTAAAGAACTGGTGTATTATTTACTGAAAATAAAAGCAGTAAGTTAAAGTTCCTAGTGGTATTTTCTTGATTTGTCTAGATGCAGTCGTGAGGATGATTAGATTCTCCAAACACACCGGTCAATATTCCAGCGTTTCCACGGTAACCTGCACTTTTATGAGTTGATCCAGTTACACACGTCATGTGAACATTTCTGAACATTTCTGTCTTGTTTTCCAGAACATCAGTGTCCTGCAGCACAGAAGCAGTCATCAGTGTCACAGACGTGTATTTGTAGAAATAGACAACAACACACTGTATGAGTCACAATGACTGATTTTTCTTTTATACCAAAAATCATTAGGATATTAAGTAAAGATCATGTTCATGAAGATATTTAGTAAATGTCCTACTGTAAATATATCAAAACTTTGATATATTTGATTAGTAATATACATTGCTAAGAACTTCATTTGAACAAATTTAAAGATGATTTTCTCAATATTTAGATGTTTTTGCTCCCTCAGATTCCAGATTTACAAAGTTGTATCTCTACAAACCACACATCAATGGAGAGATGATTTATTCGGCTTCAGATCATGTAATCTTCAATTTTAAAATATTAATCATTGTGACTGGTTTTATGCTTCAGGTTCACAAAGATCTAAACATTCATAAAAGATTCATTTACTGGAGATACAAGATGACTTTAAAGTGTTTTTTTTTTTTTCTTTTCTGAAAAAAAAGTATCACAATGAAGTGAATTTTTTGTTTGAACATTTTTTTTTAATTCTGCCATCTGGGTCAGAAAGATCATCTTGTTTTCTATTTGAACTGAGTTTGTTCTTGTTGTTGTTTTGACACACTGTTGTTGTTTTAATGTTGATACATTTTTCATTAAACAAGACGTGCATCTCCAGTAAATGTGTCTTATTTCAGGGCTGTTTAGAGATCTGTACTGGAACATGATCTGCTGAAGTCTCTGTATGTAGATGTGTTATAGTGTCTGGTTTGTGCTGTAATGAGTCTCTTGTGTCCACAGTCATGCGCTGCTGGCTCATCACACTGAACACCATTACACTGTGTCTGTGTTCATAACACATTCCTCTACAGCTCCTCACATGATGCTGAAGCGCTCATTGTTCCTCCATCAGTGCTGCTCTGGTCTCCAGCGTTACTGAACAGAAACATCTGCCATCAGGTGATCGTTCCCGTATTTCACCTGAGCTCAGTCATGTAGCTCCTTTCTATGAGATCTGCAGAAGGTCCTGATCTCCAAGATGTGGATGAGTTAGTTTCTTCATCACAGAATCCATAATAACACTTCCTCCGGTAAAAAGTGCATCTGCTGTTGTCTCTCACAGATTAGTTTAGATCTGTTTAAACGCTGCTTGATCTGTGCAGATTTCTCTCCTGATTCAGACCAGAACACTTTTTCACTGGAGGAAGTGTTATTATGGATTATAGACTCTATGTGTTTGAGGTAAAATCATCTTAATGCTGGATGTATTTCAGGTTTTGTCTTCTCCAGATGTTCACTGATGGACTGGAGTGCTGTGGATTAAACGTCATCACATGATCCCAGAAGACACAGAGACAGAAATCAAGAGGAAGCCATGAATGAGATCCAGAGTGATGAGATGATGTCTGCTCTTCTTCATCCTCACAGGTTCTTCAGAGATAACACATTACTTTACTCCTTTATATCTCTCAGACAGTTGTGTGTCTGCGGCCCGTCAGTGACACACGATCATCACAGATCAACCCTTCTATACATGTGATCTCATAATCAGATTCCTAGAATTGAGTATTAATTAAGTAATGAGATCTTCCAGTTTCACACAGAGACCAGTCACTAGAAATTCACAGAAATCAGTTCAGCTTTAAGAAGAGTTTCAACATGGCATCAACTTCTGATGAACACATTCATGTGTGTCTGAATTAGGCGTTTGTCTGTCCAACACATTGAAAGGGATTCACAAACTTCTTTTGTCAGCTAGATCTCATCCAGCTGAGATTTGAAGGTAATAAGTTCATGCTCACGGTTCTCTGGCACTGATTAACACTAAACATGCAGGAACACAAATAAAATATGTCATTTTTTAAGAAGGTGTTTCATTTCGATTCATGTTATTTTTAAATGATTTATTTTAATTTTACATTTGTATGATTACTTCACATACCCCAGTTTGCTCAGCCTTGACTTAATGCAATCTTTAATTAAATTAATGTTGTTGTAACAATGACTGGAATATATTGTCTTTTTCTTTGCATTTTTATATCAATATGGAACAAGATTATACTATTTAAATCAATCTGATGAACAAGTTAGGTCAAAAGTAATCAGAAAATAGTCTGGTTATATTATCTAGAATGTGTAATGTAACAAACTGTTTGTCGTGTCATTTGAAATCAGTGACTACAGTTTTCAACTTATTCACCAGGTCTGCATACAAACATAATACTTGAATTATTTCATGAATAATTGTAAATGTTTTAGTTCTTCTCTGAAGGGCTGGAGAACCATCAGTCACAGTGGGCAGAGACTGAGCTACAGCGATGACGTCATCGACGGAGTTGTGTGTCGTGACGTCATTCACGGAGCCGTCTTAAGCGTCGCGTCACGTGTGCTCGGTGTTAGTAGAATCTTGCGCCGGATCTGACGCGTCTGAACGCTGAGAGCAGTCGCGATGTTTGGATTCGGTACCGGTACCGTGTGTCAGAGTTTATAATGCCAGAATCCCCGGTGAGCCGGTGTGTGACATCACCAAATCAAAATAGACTACGTTTTTACGAAGTAGTGAATTCGAATTGAAGTAGCTCATTGAACGCGTTATGATCCGAAGCCGCACGGTTCGATGTTACAAACCCTACCATGGTGAAGGCGTAGCTCATGAATATTTAAACAGGACGTGCTGACGTTACTGGTCGTGGTCACCTTTTTTTCTGAATATTAATTACGCTAACCTGACGCGTCTTAGTGGCGAGTCGTCTTGAATGTTTTTTTTTTCTCCAAAATATTTATTATAGGTGTTTTGTGGATGTATCCTGACTTTTTATTTTAATTTTATCTCTGAATTAAACACAATGTTTCTGCACTTAGTTTACAATGTTTCGAGGTTTTAAAAAGAATACATAATTAGTAACGTTCCGCTTTTCTAAATAGTTGTAGAATTAATGTCTTTTGGTATTTTGAAGTAGCTAGTTCTTCAGTTGGCATAGTAGGTCTATAGTGTTCTGTCGAATGATATGAAGGACAACACAATAATAATAATAATAATAATAATACAGAATCGTTTGACCTTTTTTGTTATGTTATATAAATAATCATAATTAACAAAAGCAAAGTCTTCCTTTAAGATTATTTATTAATAAGAAAAGTTGACGTTCTAACTAACCCTCCAATGGGAATTCTTAAGTATTGAATTTTAAGTGGTTGGTAGTGATGTCGCGCTGCTCTCGTCCAATAGCGCACGCCTAGCTCATGAATATGCATGCTGAAGCCTTCGTCATAGTAGAGTTGGTCGATGGGCTGTCAGGTGCCGTGATTTCCCAGCAGCCCGGATGTAGCGCGCAGTCTCCAGCATCAGTCCCGGAGAATAACATGGCACGGACAACCACATAACATCACTCTTCCCTCCACAACATTCCCGCGGGAGTGGAGCACATCGCTGACAGGACATGTGACGCGCTTCCCGCCGCAGCAGGTGAGGAATCTTCATCCGAATCTTTCCTAGCAACAAGCGGCCGCGCGATTGGACGTGAGTCGGCGCTTATAACGCGGCGTGACGCTTAACGACTCTCATGCACGAGCCTAAACGCTCGTGCGGCGCTGACAGTCGGATTCGCGACGCGAGCCCGAAACGACGCTTCCCGACGCGTTCTGAGATGCGTCGCGCGCCGCTGTCCTCGGTGCTGAACGCGGCTCGAGCACGCGCATGATTAATTCATGAGTATATGTGTGTGTGTGTGTGTGTGTGAGTGAGTGAGAGAGAGAGAGAGAGAGAGAGAGAGAGAGAGAGTGTGTGTGTGTCTTAGTGTGTGTGTGTACTTAAACATATTTTGGGGACAAAATTGTACCCAAAAGTGAGCCAAATCTATATTCAGATTTCATGAGCACTTCTGAAATGCAGATGTTGAGGATCTCGTGCGTCTGATGTTCATCATGTGTTCATCTGATGTCCACTACTGTGATGAATATGATACATAGCTTTTTAATACACAGGAAATTCCCAACATTAAACAAATGATCATTACATGATGTTTGTGTTGTGTGTACAGGGAGACTAAAGTGTTAAATAACGCTGACTCGTTAGGTGATGTGTTCTCATTAAAACTGTGAAGTCCGTTATAAAGCTGTATCTCCACTGGATTCGATGATTATTTCTCCGTTCAGTCTGGTGTATCTAGCAGCTGTATTCAGGTCAGTGTCTTGATGTGTTTATATGGGCTCAGAAGCTCATCTGATTGGTCAGCTGCAGCGCTCCTTCATCCAATCAGGACGCAGGAGGAGGAATTCTCTCCATCACTTCCTCTGGACTTCAGGAAGATTGATCCATAATGTAACAAATGCATTGCTGAGTTGTTGGCTAATGCATTAAGTAGAGTTAATGTGAACTGTGAGTGTCTTTGTCAGAGGTCAGAGGTCAGAGGTCAGCCAGTGTGTTCTTCAGTGAAGGCAGGAATCAGGATCCAGAGTCTGTTCTGTTGACTTCTAAAGGGACGAGCAGCTCAGTAATCGTGCTTTAATGCTGCTGCTTCTGTCTGTAATTAAAGAGTGATTTATGATCAGCTGCTAGAGATGATGTTTGTGAATGATGTCCACGTGTACCGTGATCTCTGCAGGAGTTTATTGGTAGTTCTGATGCTGCTGAAGTCATGGCAGGAACAGTTCATCTGTGCTGTAGAGATCTTTATTGAGGAGCGGTGAAGAATAAAGGATAATGTATTTAGACCAAACACCATGACACTCCGGCGAGTTACTCACAGCAGATGGTTGTGTGAAATTAAAACGTGTTAAAAATAGCAGAATACTGTGTGAAGGAGTGATTACAGTGATGATGAAGATGAGGAGGAGGAGGAGAGACAGGAAATGATGTCACTGATGGGAGCTGCTGCAGGGGCTGATGGGATTATTTACCCATAATCCCCCACCACGTGCCAAGGTTAAAATGAAGTCATGTTCTTCTGCTGTATCAGACACTAGCTTGTGTTTTGCAATATTACAAGACTGTCATCTCTCATATGAAATATTAACATTATATTATTAATATTACACATCCCAGCTCTCGTTTCTTCTTGTCTTTCCTTCATGAGCTGTGGTGAGTGTGTTCCTCTGAACACGTGTTACAGCCGTGTTCTGTGCGTGTGATGAAGATGAGGAAGATCTGAACCTCAAATCAGTTCTTCATGAACGTGTGTAAGCTGCTGTTTGACGTTCGTTTCTGTTGCAGACGTCACTCATGTGATTGAGTTATATCACTTCCTGCTTTAGTTACATCACTTCCTGCTGTCCTCACACCAGCTGAACACTGAACACATGTGAAAACTGAAGTGTGTGATGTGTTCTGTGTGTGAGACACACACATGAGAAGCTTGTTCTGCTGATGCTCCAGTCGTCTCCTGTAGAGATTCAGAGAGAGAGTGTGTGTGTGTGTGTGAGAGAGAGAGAGAGAGAGAGAGAGTGTGTGTGTGTGTGTGTGAGAGAGAGAGAGAGAGAGAGAGTGTGTGTGTGTGTGTGTGTGTGAGAGAGAGAGAGAGAGAGGGAGAGAGTGTGTGTTCTCACATTATCAGCTTCATATAAATACATCTTCACTGAATTAAAGCATTAGTTCCTACAGAAATCATCAAACCTCTGAGTCTCTTTCTTCTGTGGAACACAATATATTTGGAAGAATGCTTGAAGAAGCAAACAACACTGACATTGACTGTTATTGTATGATAAAAAACACTGAGACATTCCTTTAAATATCTTGATTTTTTTTATTAAGAAGTCATACAGGACTTAATGATCTAAGGACAAATACAATTAATGTTTTTATTCTGCTGTATATGTTTGTGCTGTAGCTTGTAATTTCTTTATCAGTTATTATCACAATTTATATTAGTTGGGGTAGTCGTTTTTGCTGTGGTATAAAGAATTGTGAAATTTAAATACTTATTTATTCATCATTAATTAATTCATTCACTCATTTGTAATGTATTTTTAATTCATTTATTCATTTATTTTGTATTCATGTTTGTTTTGATTTTTATTTATTTTCATTCATATTCTTTGTGTTTATTAATTTTTTTCTTAAATATTTGTGCATATTTTATTTGTATTAATATTTATTTGTGTATATTTATTTAATCATTTTTTATTCATATTTATTTGTGTACATGTATTTATTTTTATTTTATTTTTATATTTTTGTATATATTTTATATTTTTTTTATTCAATTTATTTATGTAAATGTATTTATTTAATTAAGTTTTTAGTCGTATTTATTTGGTTATTTTTTCATTGATATTTATTTTTATTTATTGATTCTTTTGTGTTTATTTATGTATTTATTCATATTTATTTGTGTTAATTTATTTATTGATTTATTTTATTTTTTTGTGGTGGATAGGGTGAATATTTTGTCAGTTTGTCAGCTGTGGATGGGGTGTGTTCGGGTGGTGTCCTGCAGCTGTGGGTCACTGCACAAGTGTGTGTGGAATGTGATGGTGTGTGTGACGTGTTTGTGAGCGTCTGCTGAGAATAGCTGGCCGGCGGTGTGTGTTCTGAGAGCAGGATGCTGGTGAAGGTCCAGGATCTGTGTTTGCGCTGACAGATGGTGCGAGGACGAATGGATCCACGGGTCTCCAGCTGACGGTCAGTCGGGCCGCGGGGGACTGGCACAAACACACACACACACACACACACACACACACACACACACACACTGGGGCATTGTTTGGATGGACTGATCTGCTAGACTCGTGAGTAAGAGCTCCAGCCGGACGCTCAGATTCATGTTCAGAGTCGCTCATTAGTTCTGAATGTAACTTTCACTGCATTGATCTGTTTGTTTGAGAAACATGTCAACTTCTGACTCCACCAATCACTTGTGTTTGGGGCGGGGCTATCTGTCTGACCAATGTCCAGTTTGTTTTGGTGACACAGAAAGGACACATTTCACTCTTGAAGACTTCTCCTGTCTGTGAATTTGTCCTTGTTTCTATGTTCTGTTCTTATGAAGCACCTTTAATTCATCAGTCTGGCTGTAACCCTCTATGAACTCCCGAACTGAATCAAATGATTTGCGATCCCCAAACTGACTCAAATGATTCGCGATCCCGCTTTGAGCTCCCGAACTGATTCAAATGATTCGCGATCCCCAAACTGACTCAAATGATTCGCGAACCCGCTTTGAACTCCCGAACTGATTCAAATGATTCGCGATCCCCAAACGGACTCAAATGATTCCCGAACCCGCTTTGAACTCCCGAACTGACTCAAATTATTCGCGATCCCCAAACTCACTCAAATGATTCGCGATCCCGCTTTGAACTCCCGAACTGATTCAAATGATTCGCGATCCCGCTTTGAACTCCCGAACTGATTCAAATGATTCGCGATCCCCAAACTGATTCAAATGATTCGCGATCCTGCTTTGAACTCCCGAACTGATTCAAATGATTCGCGATCCCCAAACTGACTCAAATGATTCGCGAACCCGCTTTGAACTCCCGAACTGACTCAAATGATTCGCAATCCCCAAACTCACTCAAATGATTCGCGATCCCGCTTTGAACTCCCGAACTGATTCAAATGATTCGCGATCCCCAAACTGATTCAAATGATTCGCGATCCCGCTTTGAACTCCCGAACTGATACAAATGATTCGCGATCCCCAAACTGACTCAAAAGATTCGTGAACCCGCTTTGAACTCCCGAACTGGTTCAAATGATTCGCAATCCCGCTACAAACTCCCGAATTGATTCAAATGATTCGCGATCCCCAAACTGACTCAAGTGATTCGCGAACCCGCTTTGAACTCCCGAACTGATTCAAATGATTCGCGATCCCGCTCTGAACTCCCAAACTGACTCAACTGATTCGCGAACCCGCTGTGAACTCCCAAATTGATTCAAATGATTCGCGATCCCGCTCTGAACTCCCAAACTGACTCAACTGATTCGCGAACCCGCTGTGAACTCCCAAATTGATTAAAATGATTTGTGATCCCCAAACTGACTCAACTGATTCGCGAACCCGCTTTGAACTCCCGAACTGACTCAAATGATTCGCGATCCAGAAATTTACTCAAATGATTTGCGAACCCACTTTGAACTCCCGAACTGACTCAAATGATTTGCGATCCCGAAATTGACTGAAATGATTCGCGAAACTGCTTTGAACTCCCGAACTGATTCAAATGATTTGCGATCCCCAAACTGATGTATGTGTGTGTGAGTTTGTGTGTGTGTGTGTATGTGAGTGGGTGTGTTTGTGTGTGTGTGAGTTTGAATGTTTGTGTTAGTGTGTTTGTTTGTGTGTGTCAGAGTTTGAATGTTTGTGTGTGTGTGTGTGTGTCTCAGTGTTCAAATGAAACAAAGCTAATTGTTGTTGCTTTAGTAGATGTTCCTTGATGCTGCAGTGCATCATGGGTAATCTTCTCACAGTTAAGCGGGTCGAGATCTGACCCTTCTGAGGAAGTTGGACGCTTCGAGATGAACATCAGCGAAACTCACGCGGGTTATTAATAGAGCTCTGCTCATTTGACTCAGAGCTGTGAGTGCTGCTGAAAGGCCTTCTGGGATATCTGAGGAGTTTCCATTCGAAAGAAACATCATCCGCTGCTCCAGAAATATCCCTGCAGTCCAGACACGTTACACACACACACACTCACTCACTCACATACACACACACACACACAGATACACACACACACACACACACACACACACACACACACACACACACAGATACACACACACACACAGATACACACACACTCTCACACACACACACACACAGATACACACACACTCTCACACACACACTCACACACACACACACACACAGAAACACAAACACTCTCACACACACACACACTCACACACACACAGATACACACACACAGGCCGTGGATTATGATCTGAAACAGTGAGTGTTAGGGTTTGACTGAGAGTCTGATGGTGGTTGTCTCTCTGTGCCGCTGCAGGGTTTTCCAGCTTCTCCAGGATGTTTGGGAAGAAGAAGAAGCGTCTGGAGATCTCGGCTCCGTCTAACTTCGAGCACCGCGTCCACACCGGCTTCGACCCGCAGCAGCAGAAGTTCACCGGTCTGCCGCAGCAATGGCACAGTCTTCTGGCCGACACGGCCAACCGGCCCAAGCCCATGGTGGACCCCTCCTACATCACCCCCATGAAGGTACTTCCTGTTCCTGCGGCTCACTTCCTGTGTCTCTCTCAGCTGTCGGCAGCTCTCCACCTCCCACACTGGTTCATTTCTTTAGTTTAATCACAGACGATTATCAGAGGAGATGAGCTGTGTTTCCAAAACCCCAAATATAAATCATGAAGCATCACATGTGCTTCATGGAGGAGCCAATCCCAGAATGCACTGCAGCAAGCTCAGAGAAAAAAAAAAGATCTAAAATAGAAGATTATAAAAAATAGCAAAGGAAAGATTCAGAGAAAAACTGTAAAAACAAAAAATAATAATAATAATGATACCAAATATTGAAAAAACTAAAAATGTGATTAAAATAACAAACTACTTTAAATGAGATTTTAAATAAATCAATGAAATATTCACATAAATAAATTAATTAAAGATGAAATTTTAAGTAAATCTGTAAAAATTAGATTTAGTAAATCTGTAGAAATGTTATTCAAATAAATAAATAACGTGATTAAATTAATATAATAATAATAATAATTAGATTTTAAATAAATCAATAAAAATTGAATGGAAATAAATAAATACATTTTAGTTATGAGTAATAATGAGATATAAAACTACATACAAGTGTGATGAAAATAAATAAATAAATATATGATATTTAAAATAAATACTACTTTTAATTTAATTTATGTATGATTTTTAAATAAAAATGAACAAAAATCTTGGTTTAAAACGAACATTAACATTTTATTAAAATTATTAAAAATTACATTTAAAATTAAAAAGCTAAAACTATTTAAATAAATATACATTAGATTTAAATGAATATATAAGTAAATAATTAGATTTAAATACATAAAATGTGAATGAATAAAAATTTAAGTAAATTAAACAAATAAATAAATTAAAATAAGTATTAAATAATACATTTAACAATACAGTGATATAATGGGTAGTGAAAAATGCAAAATATTTTGATCAGTCAGTTTATTACAGTGTAGAACTATAGAGCAGTGAGATGTGGGATGAGGCTCGTGGTGTTTGGGGGTCAGTGGGGAGTAAATGGTTAAGATCCGCTGGTCTAGATCATGAAGAACAGCAGAACCAGCCGGAGACCAGATCTGCTGACCCGCTGGACAGAGCCGGGTTACTGCAGCTTAACTAGCTTAACTATCTTAACTATCTGAACTATCTGAACTAGCAGTGCTGCAGTACAGGGCTCTGCTCTGTGTGTGAGAGGTGTGCTCTCTCTCCTGTCCTGCTGCCTAACTCTCGTCCTCCTCTCCTGTCTGCGTCCAGCGTCTCACACACAAACACACACACCAAACTATTCCTGCTGAAATCAGCACCACCAGAACGAACATGAGCTGTTGACCAGGGGTCGTAAGAGTGAAACTAACGGCTCGTAAACCAGACGTCTCGGAGAATCTCAAGCTGTTGGGTTAAACTGCTGGTCATCAGTAGTTATCAGAGTCTGTGCTGGTCAGATCTGTAGTAAGCTACAGACTATAAAACAGCAGCTCCTGGAGCTCTTCTGATGGCACTGGCAACCCTGAGTCCCTCGTGCTGATAAACACCTCAATCCTTCAAATTCAGACATGATTCACCCAGAAATCAGCTTAATCATTTATTTATTTATTACCAAATTCTGTTTAAAATTTTCCTTAAATTCTCTTTTATTATTTATTACCAAATTCTGTTTTATTTTCCCCCAAAATTCTGTTATTATTTATTTATTACCAAATTCTGTTTAAAATTTGGTTTTTTTCTTTTTTACCAAATTCCAAATACAAACTTTTCCCTCCATTTTTATTTGTCTGGATTCAGGAATTTTAGAATGAAAAGCATGTCTAATTAATTTAAATCTTGAATATATATTAAAATTTAAACAGTTTAACAAGTATAGATGAGACTGCTCTTGTAATCCAGTCGAGGTGTGTTTAGTGTTTAGCATTTAGTTAATAGTGTTTAGTGTATAGTGTATAGTGTATAGTGTATAGTGTATAGCGTCTAGCGTCTAGCGTATAGCTTATAGCGTATAGCGTATAGAGTATAGCGTTTAGCGTCTAGTGTATAGCGTTTAGTGTATAGCGTATAGTGTATAGCGTATAGCGTTTAGCGTATAGCGTATAGCGTATAGAGTATAGCTTATAGCGTATAGCGTATAGAGTATAGCGTATAGAGTATAGCGTATAGCGTCTAGTGTATAGCGTATAGCGTATAGCGTCTAGCGTATAGCGTATAGCGTATAGAGTATAGAGTATAGCGTATAGCGTATAGCGTATAGCGCCTAGCGCCTAGCGCCTAGCGCATAGCGTATAGAGTATAGCGTATAGCGTATAGCGTATAGCGTATAGCGTATAGCGTATAGCGCCTAGCATATAGCGTATAGCGTATAGCGTATAGCGTATAGCGTATAGTGTATAGTGTATGCTGAAGGATGATCAGACAGTGTGTCCAGTGTTAGCGGTCAGTGCACTGGACGCAGGAGGCTTCGGTCTTCAGCAGATGTTGTGCAGGTGTACAGCAGGAGATATCTCTGAAGAGGGACACACAGATATTAATTCTCTTGCTCTCTTCACAGATATCTCCCAAGAAAGTCCGGTTGGCAGAATCACCGTTGCGAAAAGTATGCCCTCTTTCCTTGCTTCTCTCTCTCTCTCCTTCCCCCTGTTGTGGTCTTTTCCTCTCTTCATTGGCGTGCTCTTCTGCTCATGTGTATGATGTAGTTCTTACATCATCGTGTGTGAGGTCAGACAGAGCTGAAGAAGAGCATGATTGCAGGACGGATTCATAAACCCTTTATGAATGCTGCGCTCCGTCCTGAGTTTGATCTGATGAACTGAGATCAGTCACTTCCATCTGCCGGCATGAATCACAACATCTGTGCTGCATGTGTTATTATAACAAACAGACCACATGGGAAAGATCATCTAACGCTCCTGAAAGCTTTGTTCAGGATGTGTTCCTGTCATTAGATTCAGCTGAAACACTTGATGTTTATGTTCTGATACTGTCAGCGTGCATTTTTCAGTTAAATTACACCAGACGTGATTTAAGTCTAAGGTTTCATATCCTGTTTAGAGATATTGCTGTGTTGTTCTTCATGTCATGTCTCTTATTTCAGAGTAGTTCTTTCAAGAGACATCCGAAGCATCATTTAAGTGTTTCTTTTATTGCACTTTATATACTTGCGTCTGTAGATTGCAGTCTTTAAAGAGTTTTTTCTCTTACAAACATTTTATTATTAATTTTATTCCTCTCTATTGTAAAGGTTTGTTCATATTTAATTCACACTGTTTTACACAAAATTTCACTCCTAAAAACATAGTGAAAACGGGTTTGTTGACAGTATTTTCTGATTTATGGAGTAGTATAAAGAGAAATCCACAATCCCTTCGGAAAAAACCTTAAACTCTAATAAGACAACAAAATCAAAATAGAATTATGAACCTGATTTAATTCAATATATTTAAAACAGCATTAATCACGGAGTCCTCAGTTCAGATAAAGTTTCAGTTTAAAGTTAATATTTGTCCACTGGTCATTCATATTGAAAACACTTTTCTAATGTAGTTTTCTAAAAATCTAATTTTTTAAACATGTTTTTTAATTTGGTTCTTGTGTCTCCGTCAGCTCATGGCTGTGGTTGCCAGATTTCAGCAGTTTTATTCCCCCAGTCAGAGTTTTATTCTTCTATATCTGTGTCTTTAGTTCAGTGTCTGGCTGCTGTCCCGCGAGGCTAGTGTTAGTCTGTGGTTCTCTGGTCATCAGCGTCAGGTGGACGGTTCACCCGGCGGGTCACTGGGGTTTAGTCGGGTGTATTTTTAGAATTGCTTGCGTTGTGTTACTGGCAGGCTGTGTGTGTCAGTCACCGAGAGGATGAGGAGTGCGTTCTCATGTTTAAAAGACTGGACAGCTGGGCGTCCAGCAGCGCTGCATGTGTTCAGTCTCGTACAGATGATGCTCGGTGATGGACTGAAGCTGTGTAGCGTGTTACTGGACTGGTCTCGTGCTGCAGGAGGTAGATCAGGATGGGAGGTAAACCTGACGCTAGGCCTCCGGCGCTGAGCGGGTCGATCGGGTCGAGAGCAAGGGACAGCAGCCGTAAACACACACAGGTGTGTCATCATCACCGCTTGCATTCAGACCTCACAGCTGCTAGCATTAATGTGCTGATGTTTTATTATAGAAGATGTAGCGCGAACACATGAGAGGTATAGCTGATGATTAAATGTTAATGTTATTGTTGATGTGTTGACATGTCTGATAAGAGATGCCGGTTAGCGGTGTTCAGGAGCGTTGCTCAATGTAGGATATAGCGATCGATCGCATGCTCTTTATGACCTGCTGTCTCATGCTGTGACTTTGACTGCTTCTTTGTGGAAATAGCCATTGTCATTGCATTATTTTGCCGAGCCAATAGTCACAGGACAGCACTGTTCTCATCGTGCTCCCGGACTCAGAATGTGGCACCGGTGAGGCCGAACTGAACACACACACACACACACACACACACACACTCACACACACACACATACACCACTGGACTTCCAAGTACATTACTCACTCACCTTCATACATCTATTGTATATATTGTCTGTATCTATAGTATGTTTTTTCTCAATAAAAAAGTTGAAAACATAGAGAATGATTGTAAACAGTCAAGAGACAGTACAGTAAACCAGGAGACCAGTTTCAGGCAGGCTGTGGACGCTAGCTTGGCAGGGTTGAAGGACTATTTACTAAAATCACTGGAAAAATGAGAAAGACGCAGTAACGGATTGTTTTCTGAGGAGAGATGCTAAATTGGAAAGTCAAATGAAAAAGCTAAGACTCACCAGTACGCCCACCCTTTCCAGATTACAGACCTATTCTCCAGCTTCCTCCCACATTTCTCAGGGCTCCTCAATGCCAGTTAATGCTAAACAGAAAAGTCCAACTCGTCTCGCACAAAGTACAACCTATGATGCAAATCCACAAGTGCACACTGGCTCATCTAATCTGCTAACCTCCTCAGTTGTGGCTGGCTCATCCTCATTTTGTGCTCGGCCTCCCGTCCATCTGGAGTTCCAGCAAGTCTGTATACCACATCGGGTCAAGCTCATTCCCCCACAGCGGCTAAGTTAAATTTATACTACGCCTTACCAACCACTGGCAGGCTTCCTGAACTCAGGTCATTCACCCCAGGGATTACACAATGGGACTCTGACAATCAGGAGGAGTTGGGTCAGTTGATCTCCACATGGCCATGCCGTATGGGCTTAGAAACTCTTCAGCCACCTTCCAGCGTTAGATGGAGAGAGTTCTGGCAGAATTGAGAGGGAAAATCTGTTTCGTCTACATCGACAACATTATCATCTATTCAAAGACATTAGATCAACACATTGAACACCTTAATGCAGTTCTCCATAATCTCACCCAACCAAGCTGACATTGAACATGAAGAAATGGCACTTCTTCAAGCAACAGCTCAAGTTCCTTGGACATATAGTCTCCAAGAGGGGTGTTGGGATGGACCACGAGAAGACCAAGGCCATTCCAGACCTCCCTCCACCGCAAGACCCCAAAGCTTTGCAACGATTCCTTGGATTAGCAGGGTGGTACCATAAATGTATTCCACACTTTGCTGCCATCACTGCTCCATTGAACCACCTCAAAAAGAAAGGAGTTAAGTGGGAGTGGACTCCAGAGTGTCAAGAAAGCATGGATGCACTTAAGCAAGCATTACAAACCTCACCTGTACTCATTCAACCAGACCATAACAAAGCCTGCCAAGTGCATACAGATGCCAGTGATCTGGGACTGGGTGCGATCCTTACTCAACACTCCATGGAAGGAGAAAAAGTGGTGGCATATTCCTCAAGGACTTTGACAGGAGCAGAAATAAATTATAGTACGTCTGAGAAAGAATGTTTAGCTGTAGTTTGGGCTGTTGAAAAATGGAGGCATTACCTGGAAGGGGAGGTTATTTGATGTCTTAACATGGGGCCAGATGCCTTGTCCAGGGAAGGTGAGCTACTTTCTAGTCATGCTGTCCCATGCCTTTCCATAAATTCTCACTACTTGTCTACCTTCCCACATTTATTGGAAGAAATTGCCAAAGCTCAAGGATTGGATAATACCATCACTCACCTAAACTCTGACATCCCCTCTCGATCAGCTAAAGAAAATCCCATCTTTGAAGACCTCCAAGAGGTGTGGCACCGCAAACTTCCTTTGAAGAATAAAGGAGGAAAATATCAGCTGGTGGTACCAAATACACTAAGAACTGACTTCATGCACTATTACCATGATAGTCC